>NW_024544897.1:0-194801 GCF_018167655.1 Microtus oregoni | reverse complement strand
GGTGCTGGGTGCTCAGTGCTCAGGGTGCTGGGTGCTCAGTACTCAGGGTGCTGGGTGCTCAGTGCTCAGGGTGATCGTTGCTCAGTACTCAGGGTGCTCAGTACTCAGGGTGCTGGGTGCTCAGTGCTCAGGGTGCTGGGTGCTCAGTACTCAGGGTGCTGGGTGCTCAGTGCTCGGGGTGCTGGGTGCTCAGTGCTCAGGGTGATCGGTGCTCAGTACTCAGGGTGCTGGGTGCTCAGTGCTCAGGTTGCTGGGTGCTCAGTCCTCAGGGTGCTCAGTGCTCAGGGTGCAGGGAGCTCAGTGCTCGGGGTGCTCGGTGCTCAGTACTCAGGGTGCTGAGTGCTCAGTACTCAGGGTGCTGGGTGCTCAGTACTCATGGTGCTGGGTGCTCAGTACTCAGGGGGCTGGGTGCTCAGTGCTCAGGGTGCTGTGTGCTCAGTGCTCAGGGTGCTGGGTGCTCAGTGCTCGGGGGTGCTGGGTGCTCAGTTCTCGGGGTGCTGGGTGGTCAGTGCTCAGTGCTCAGGGTGCTGGGTGCTCAGTGCTCAGTGCTCAGGGTGCTGGGTGCTCAGTACTCAGGGTGCTGGGTGCTCAGTACTCAGGGTGCTGGGTGCTCAGTTCTCAGGCTGCTGGGTGCTCAGTACTCTGGGTGTTGGGTGCTCAGTACTCAGGATGCTGGGTGCTCAGTGCTCGGGGTGCTGGGTGCTCAGTGCTCAGGGTGCTGGGTGCTCAGTGCTCAGGGTGCTGGGTGCTCAGTACTCAGGGTGCTGGGAGCTCAGTGCTCGGGGTGGCTCGGTGCTCAGTACTCAAGGTGCTGGGGTGCTCAGTGCTCAGGGTGCGGGGTGCTCAGTCCTCGGGGTGCTCCATGCTCAGTGCTCAGGGTGCGGGGTGCTCAGTCCTCGGGGTGCTCCATGCTCAGTGCTCGGGGTGCTGGGTGCTCAGTGCTCGGGGTGCTGGGTGCTCAGTGCTCAGTACTCAGGGTGCTGGGTGCTCAGTGCTCAGGGTGCTGAGTGCTCAGTACTCAGCGTGCTGTGTGCTCAGTACTCAGGGTGCTGGGTGCTCAGTGCTCAGGGTGCTGGGTGCTCAGTGCTCAGGGTGCTGGGTGCTCAGTGCTCGGGGAGCTCGGTGCTCAGTACTCAGGGTGCTGGGTGCTCAGTACTCAGTGCTCGGGGTCCTGGGTGCTCCGTGCTCAGGGTGCTGGGTGCTCAGTACTCAGGGTGCTGGGTGCTCAGTGCTCAGGGTGCTGGGTGCTCAGTGCTCAGGGTGCTGGGTGCTCAGTACTCAGGGTGCTGGGTGCTCAGTGCTCAGGGTGATCGGTGCTCAGTACTCAGGGTGCTCAGTACTCAGGGTGCTGGGTGCTCAGTGCTCAGGGTGCTGGGTGCTCAGTACTCAGGGTGCTGGGTGCTCAGTGCTCAGGGTGCTGGGTGCTCAGTCCTCAGGGTGCTCTGTGCTCAGGGTGCTTGGTGCTCAGTGCTCGGGTTGCTCGGTGCTCAGTACTCAGGGTTCTGAGTGCTCAGTACTCAGGGGTACTGGGTGCTCAGTACTCATGGTGCTGGGTGCTCAGTACTCAGGGGGCTGGGTGCTCAGTGCTCAGTGTGCTGGGTGCTCAGTGCTCAGGGCGCTGGGTGCTCAGTGCTCGGGGTGCTGGGTGCTCAGTGCTCGGGGTGCTGGGTGGGTCAGTGCTCAGTGCTCAAGGTGCTGGGTGCTCAGTGCTCAGTGCTCAGGCAGCTGGTGCTCAGTACTCAGGGTGCTGGGGTGCTCAGTGCTCAGGGTGATCGGTGCTCAGTACTCAGGGTGCTGGGTGCTCAGTGCTCAGGGTGCTGGGTGCTCAGTCCTCAGGGTGCTCTGTGCTCAGGGTGCTTGGTGCTCAGTGCTCGGGGGTGCTCGGTGCTCAGTACTCAGGGTGCTGAGTGCTCAGTACTCAGGGTACTGGGTGCTCAGTACTCATGGTGCTGGGTGCTCAGTACTCAGGGGGCTGGGTGCTCAGTGCTCAGTGTGCTGGGTGCTCAGTGCTCAGGGCGCTGGGTGCTCAGTGCTCGGGGTGCTGGGTGCTCAGTGCTCGGGGTGCTGGGTGGTCAGTGCTCAGTGCTCAAGGTTGCTGGGTGCTCAGTGCTCAGTGCTCAGGCAGCTGGGTGCTCAGTACTCAGGGTGCTGGGTGCTCAGTACTCAGGGTGCTGGGTGCTCAGTTCTCAGGGTGCTGGGTGATCAGTAACTCTGGGTGTTGGGTGCTCAGTACTCAGGGTGCTAAGTGCTCAGTACTCGGGGTGCTGGGTGCTCAGTGCTCAGTGTGCTCAGTGCTCAGTGCTCAGGGTGCTGGGTGCTCAGTGCTCGGGGCGCTGGGAGCTCAGGTGCTCGGGGTGCTGGGTGCTCAGTACTCAGGGTGCTGTGTGCTCAGTGCTCAGTACTCAGCGTGCTGGGTGCTCAGTGCTCAGAGTGTTGGGTGCTCAGTACTCAGGGTGCTGGGTGCTCAGTGCTCAGTGCTCAGGGTGCTCAGTGCTCAGGGTGCTCAGTGCTCAGGGTGCTGGGTGCTCAGGGTGCTGGGTGCTCAGTGCTCAGGGTGCTGGGTGCTCAGTGCTCAGTGCTCAGGGTCCTGGGTGCTCAGTGCTCAGTGCTCAGGGTGCTGGGTGTTCAGTACTCAGGGTGCTCGGTGCTCAGTGCTCAGGGTGCTAGGTGCTCAGTACTCAGGGTGCTGGGTGCTCAGTGCTCGGGGTGCTGGGTGATCAGTGCTCAGGGTGATCAGTGCTCAGTACTCAGGGTGCTGGGTGCTCAGTGCTCAGGGTGCTGGGTGCTCAGTCCTCAGGGGTGCTCAGTACTCAGGGTGCTCGGTGCTCAGTGCTCAGTACTCAGGGTGCTCAGTACTCAGGGTGCTGGTTGCTCAGTGCTCGGGTGCTGGGTGCTCAGTACTCAGGGTGCTGGGTGCTCAGTACTCGGGGTGCTGGGTGCTCAGTACTCAGGGTGCTGGGTTGCTCAGTGCTCGGGGTGCTGGGTGCTCAGTGCTCAGGGTGATCGGTGCTCAGTGCTCAGGGTGCTGGGTGCTCCAGTCCTCCGGGTGCTCAGTGCTCAGGGTGCTGGGTGCTCAGTGCTCGGGGTGTTTGGTGCTCAGTACTCAGGGTGTTGGGTGCTCAGTGCTCAGGGTGCTGGGTGCTCAGTGCTCAGGGGTGCTCAGTGCTCAGTACTCAGTGCTCAGGGTGCTCAGTGCTCAGTGCTCAGGGTGCTGGGTGTTCAGTACTCAGGTTGCTGGGTGCTCAGTACTCAGGGTGTTGGGTGCTCAGTGCTCAGGGTGCTGGGTGCTCAGTACTCTGGGTGTTGGGTGCTCAGTACTCAGGGTGCTGGGTGCTCAGTACTCGGGGTGCTCCGTGCTCAGGGTGCTGGGTGCTCAGTGCTCAGGGTGCTGGGTGCTCAGTGCTCGGGGTGCTGGGTGCTGAGTGCTCAGGGTGCTGGGTGCTCAGTGCTCGGGGTGCTGGGTGCTGAGTGCTCAGGGTGCTGGGTGCTCAGTGCTCGGGCTGCTCGGTGCTCAGTGCTCAGGGTCCTGGGTGCTCAGTACTCAGGGTGCTGGGTGCTTAGTACTCAGGGTGCTCAGTGCTCAGTACACAGGGTGCTGGGTGCTCAGTGCTCGGGGTGCTGGGTGCTCAGTGCTCAGTACTCAGGGTGCTGGGTTGCTCAGTGCTCGGGGTGCTTGGTGCTCAGTACTCAGCGTGCTGGGTGCTCAGTACTCAGGGTGCTGGGTGCTCAGTTCTCAGGGTGCTGGGTGCTCAGTGCTCAGGGTGCTGGGTGCTCAGTGATGGGGGTGCTGGGTGCTCAGTACTCAGTGTGCTCAGTGCTCGGGGAGCTCGGTGCTCAGTACTCAGGGTGCTGGGTGCTCAGTTCTCAGTGCTCGGGGTCCTGGGTGCTCCGTGCTCGGGGTGCTGTGTGCTCAGTGCTCTGGGTGCTTAGTGCTCAGTACTCAGGGTGCTGGGTGCTCAGTACTCATGGTGCTGGGTGCTCATTCTCAGGGTGCTGGGTGCTCAGTGCTCGGGTTGCTGGGTGCTCAGTACTCAGGGTGCTGGGGGCTCAGTACTCAGGGTGCTGGGTGCTCAGTACTCAGGGTGCTCGGTTCTCAGTACTCAGGGTGCTGGGTGCTCATTCTCGGGGTGCTGGGTGCTCAGTGCTCGGGGTGCTGGGTGCTCAGTACTCAGGGTGCTGGGTGCTCAGTCCACAGGGTGCTCAGTACTCAGGGTGCTCGGTGCTCAGTGCTCAGTACTCAGGGTGCTCAGTACTCAGGGTGCGGGTTGCTCAGTGCTCGGGGTGCTGGGTGCTCAGTTCTCAGGGTGCTGGGTGCTCAGTACTCGGGGTGCTGGGTGCTCAGTACTCAGGGTGCTGGGTGCTCAGTGCTAGGGGTGCTGGGTGCTCAGTGCTCAGGGTGATCGGTGCTCAGTGCTCAGGGTGCTGGGTGCTCAGTCCTCCGGGTGCACAGTGCTCAGGGTGCTGGGTGCTCAGTGCTCGGGGTGCTCGGTGCTCAGTACTCAGGGTGCTGAGTGCTCAGTACTCAGGGTGCTGGGTGCTCAGTACTCAGGGTGGTGGGTGCTCAGTACTCAGGGTGCTGGGTGCTCAGGGTGCTGGGTGCTCAGTACTCAGGGTGCTGGGTGCTCAGTGCTCGGGGTGCTGGGTGCTCAGGGCTGTGGTGCTGGGTGCTCAGTGGTCAGTGCTCAGGGTGCTGGGTGCTCAGTGCTCAGTGCTCAGGGTGCTGGTTGCTCAGTACTCAGGGTGCTGGGTGCTCAGTACTCAGGGTGCTGGGTGCTCATGGCTCAGGGTGCTCTGTGCTCAGTACTCAGGGTGCTGGGTGCTCAGTGCTCGGGGTGCTGCGTGCTCAGTGCTCAGTGTGCTGGGTGCTCAGTGCTCAGGGTGCTGGGTGCTCAGTGCTCAGGGTGCTGGGTGCTCAGTACTCGGGGTGCTCCGTGCTCAGGGTGCTGGGTGCTCAGTGCTCAGGGTGCTGGGTGCTCAGTGCTCGGGGTGCTGGGTGCTGAGTGCTCAGGGTGCTGGGTGCTCAGTGCTCGGGCTGCTCGGTGCTCAGTGCTCAGGGTCCTGGGTGCTCAGTACTCAGGGTGCTGGGTGCTCAGTGCTCAGGGTGCTGGGTGCTCAGTGATCGGGGTGCTGGGTGCTCAGTACTCAGTGTGCTCAGTGCTCGCGGAGCTCGGTGCTCAGTACTCAGGGTGCTGGGTGCTCAGTTCTCAGTGCTCGGGGTCCTGGGTGCTCCGTGCTCGGGGTGCTGGGTGCTCAGTGCTCTGGGTGCTTAGTGCTCAGTACTCAGGGAGCTGGGTGCTCAGTACTCATGGTGCTGGGTGCTCATTCTCAGGGTGCTGGGTGCTCAGTGCTCGGGTTGCTGGGTGCTCAGTACTCAGGGTGCTGGGGGCTCAGTACTCAGGGTGCTGGGTGCTCAGTACTCAGGGTGCTCGGTTCTCAGTACTCAGGGTGCTGGGTGCTCATTCTCGGGGTGCTGGGTGCTCAGTGCTCGGGGTGCTGGGTGCTCAGTACTCAGGGTGCTGGGTGCTCAGTACTCAGTGTGCTCAGTGCTCGGGGAGCTCGGTGCTCAGTACTCAGGGTGCTGGGTGCTCAGTTCTCAGTGCTCGGGGTCCTGGGTGCTCCGTGCTCGGGGTGCTGGGTGCTCAGTGCTCTGGGTGCTTAGTGCTCAGTACTCAGGGAGCTGGGTGCTCAGTACTCATGGTGCTGGGTGCTCATTCTCAGGGTGCTGGGTGCTCAGTGCTCGGGTTGCTGGGTGCTCAGTGCTCAGTACTCAGGGTGCTCAGTACTCAGGGTGCGGGTTGCTCAGTGCTCGGGGTGCTGGGTGCTCAGTTCTCAGGGTGCTGGGTGCTCAGTACTCGGGGTGCTGGGTGCTCAGTACTCAGGGTGCTGGGTGCTCAGTGCTAGGGGTGCTGGGTGCTCAGTGCTCAGGGTGATCGGTGCTCAGTGCTCAGGGTGCTGGGTGCTCAGTCCTCCGGGTGCACAGTGCTCAGGGTGCTGGGTGCTCAGTGCTCGGGGTGCTCGGTGCTCAGTACTCAGGGTGCTGAGTGCTCAGTACTCAGGATGCTGGGTGCTCAGTACTCAGGGTGGTGGGTGCTCAGTACTCAGGGTGCTGGGTGCTCAGGGTGCTGGGTGCTCAGTACTCAGGGTGCTGGGTGCTCAGTGCTCGGGGTGCTGGGTGCTCAGGGCTGTGGTGCTGGGTGCTCAGTGGTCAGTGCTCAGGGTGCTGGGTGCTCAGTGCTCAGTGCTCAGGGTGCTGGTTGCTCAGTACTCAGGGTGCTGGGTGCTCAGTACTCAGGTTGCTGGGTGCTCATGGCTCAGGGTGCTCTGTGCTCAGTACTCAGGGTGCTGGGTGCTCAGTGCTCGGGGTGCTGCGTGCTCAGTGCTCAGTGTGCTGGGTGCTCAGTGCTCAGGGTGCTGGGTGCTCAGTACTCAGGGTGCTCAGTGCTCAGTACTCGGGGTGCTTGTTGCTCAGTACTCGGGGTGCTCAGGGCTGTGGTGCTGGTTGCTCAGTGGTCAGTGCTCAGGGTGCTGGGTGCTCAGTGCTCAGTACTCAGGGTGCTCGGTGCTCAGTACTCAGGGTTCTCAGTGCTCAGTACTCAGGGTGCTGGGTGCTCATTTCTCAGGGTGCTGGGTGCTCAGTACTCAGGGTGCTCAGTGCTCAGTACTCGGGGTGCTTGTTGCTCAGTACTCAGGGTGCTCAGTGCTCAGTACTCGGGGTGCTGGGTGCTCAGTGCTCAGGGTGCTCAGTTCTCAGTGCTCGGGGTGCTGGGTGCTCAGTGCTCGGGGCGCTGGGTGCTCAGTGCTCGGGGTGCTGGGTGCTCAGTACTCGGGGTGCTGGGTGCTCAGTGCTCAGGGTGCTCAGTGCTCAGTACTCAGTGCTCAGGGTGCTCAGTGCTCAGTGCTCAGGGTGCTGGGTGTTCAGTACTCAGGGTGCTGGGTGCTCAGTACTCAGGGTGCTGGGTGCTCAGTGCTCAGGGTGCTGGGTGCTCAGTACTCTGGGTGTTGGGTGCTCAGTACTCAGGGTGCTGGGTGCTCCGTGCTCGGGGTGCTGGGTGCTCAGTGCTCAGGGTGCTGGGTGCTCTGTGCTCAGGGTGCTGGGTGCTCAGTGCTCAGGGTGCTGGGTGCTCAGTACTCGGGGTGCTCCGTGCTCAGGGTGCTGGGTGCTCAGTGCTCAGGGTCCTGGGTGCTCAGTGCTCGGGGTGCTGGGTGCTGAGTGCTCAGGGTGCTGGGAGCTCAGTGCTCCGGCTGCTCGGTGCTCAGTGCTCAGGGTCCTGGGTGCTCAGTACTCAGGGTGCTGGGTGCTTAGTACTCAGGGTGCTCAGTGCTCAGTACACAGGGTGCTGGGTGCTCAGTGCTCGGGGTGCTGGGTGCTCAGTGCTCAGTACTCAGGGTGCTGGGTGCTCAGTGCTCGGTGTGCTGGGTGCTCAGTACTCAGCGTGCTGGGTGCTCAGTACTCAGGGTGCTTGGTGCTCAGTGCTCAGGGTGCTGGGTGCTCAGTGCTCAGGGTGCTGGGTGCTCAGTGATCGGGGTGCTGGGTGCTCAGTACTCAGTGTGCTCAGTGCTCGGGGAGCTCGGTGCTCAGTACTCAGGGTGCTGGGTGCTCAGTTCTCAGTGCTCGGGGTCCTGGGTGCTCCGTGCTCGGGGTGCTGGGTGCTCAGTGCTCAGCGTGCTGGGTGCTCAGTACTCAGGGTGCTGGGTGCTCAGTGCTCAGGGTGCTGGGTGCTCAGTGCTCAGGGTGCTGGGTGCTCAGTGATCGGGGTGCTGGGTGCTCAGTACTCAGTGTGCTCAGTGCTCGGGGAGCTCGGTGCTCAGTACTCAGGGTGCTGGGTGCTCAGTTCTCAGTGCTCGGGGTCCTGGGTGCTCCGTGCTCGGGGTGCTGGGTGCTCAGTGCTCTGGGTGCTTAGTGCTCAGTACTCAGGGTGCTGGGTGCTCAGTACTCATGGTGCTGGGTGCTCATTCTCAGGGTGCTGGGTGCTCAGTGCTCGGGTTGCTGGGTGCTCAGTACTCAGGGTGCTGGGGGCTCAGTACTCAGGGTGCTGGGTGCTCAGTACTCAGGGTGCTCGGTTCTCAGTACTCAGTTTGCTGGGTGCTCATTCTCGGGGTGCTGGGTGCTCAGTGCTCGGGGTGCTGGGTGCTCAGTACTCAGGGTGCTGGGGCCTCAGTTCTCAGGGTGCTGGGTGCTCAGTACTCAGGGTGATCTGTTCTCAGTACTCAGGTTGCTGGGTGCTCAGTGCTCGGGGTGCTGGGTGCTCAGTACTCGGGGTGCTCAGTGTTCAGTACTCAGGGTGTTGGGTGCTCAGTACTCAGGGTGCTGGGTGCTCAGTGCTCGGGGTGCTCGGTGCTCAGTACTCGGTGTGCAGGGTGCTCAGTACTCGGGGTGCTGGGTGCTCAGTGCTCAGGGTGCTGGGTGCTCAGTACTCAGGGTGCTGAGTGCTCAGTACTCAGGGTGCTGGGTGCTCAGTACTCAGGTTGCTGGTTGCTCAGTACTCAGGGTGCTGGGTGCTCAGTGCTCAGGGTGCTGGGTGCTCAGTGCTCGGGGTGCTGGGTGCTCAGGGCTGTGTTGCTGGGTGCTCAGTTCTCAGTGCTCAGGGTGCTGGGTGCTCAGTGCTCAGTGCTCAGGGTGCTGGTTGCCCAGTACTCAGGGTGCTGGGTGCTCAGTACTCAGGGTGCTGGGTGCTCAGTGCTCAGGGTGCTCTGTGCTCAGTACTCAGGGTGCTGGGTGCTCAGTGCTCGGGGTGCTGCGTGCTCAGTGCTCAGGGAGCTGGGTGCTCAGTGCTCAGGGTGCTGGGTGCTCAGTACTCAGGGTGCTGGGTGCTCAGTGCTCGTTGTGCTCGGTGCTCAGTCCTCGGGGTGCTCCGTGCTCAGTGATCAGGGTGCTGGGTGCTCAGTACTCAGGGTGCTCGGTGCTCAGTACTCAGGGGTCTCAGTGCTCAGTACTCAGGGTGCTGGGTGCTCAGTGCTCAGGGTGCTGGGTGCTCAGTACTCAGGGTGCTCAGTGCTCAGTTCTCGGGGTGCTTGGTGCTCAGTACTCAGGGTGCTCAGTGCTCAGTACTCGGGGTCCTGGGTGCTCAGTGCTCAGGGTGCTCAGTGCTCAGTGCTCGGGGTGCTGTGTGCTCAGTACTCAGGGTGCTGGGTGCTCAGTGCTCAGGGTGCTGGGTGCTCAGTGCTTAGGGTGCTGGGTGCTCAGTGATCGGGGTGCTGGGTGCTCAGTACTCAGTGTGCTCAGTGCTCGGGGAGCTCGGTGCTCAGTACTCAGGGTGCTGGGTGCTCAGTTCTCAGTGCTCGGGGTCCTGGGTGCTCCGTGCTCGGGGTGCTGGGTGCTCAGTGCTCTGGGTGCTTAGTGCTCAGTACTCAGGGTGCTGGGTGCTCAGTACTCATGGTGCTGGGTGCTCATTCTCAGGGTGCTGGGTGCTCAGTGCTCGGGTTGCTGGGTGCTCCGTACTCAGGGTGCTGGGGGCTCAGTACTCAGGGTGCTGGGTGCTCAGTACTCAGGGTGCTCGGTTCTCTGTACTCAGATTGCTGGGTGCTCATTCTCGGGGTGCTGGGTGCTCAGTGCTCGGGGTGCTGGGTGCTCAGTACTCAGGGTGCTGAGGGCTCAGTTCTCAGGGTGCTGGGTGCTCAGTACTCAGGGTGATCTGTTCTCAGTACTCACGTTGCTGGGTGCTCAGTGCTCGGGGTGCTGGGTGCTCAGTACTCGGGGTGCTCAGTGTTCAGTACTCAGGGTGTTGGGTGCTCAGTACTCAGGGTGCTGGGTGCTCAGTGCTCGGGGTGCTCGGTGCTCAGTACTCGGTGTGCAGGGTGCTCAGTACTCGGGGTGCTGGGTGCTCAGTGCTCAGGGTGCTGGGTGCTCAGTACTCAGGGTGCTGAGTGCTCAGTACTCAGGGTGCTGGGTGCTCAGTACTCAGGTTGCTGGTTGCTCAGTACTCAGGGTGCTGGGTGCTCAGTGCTCAGGATGCTGGGTGCTCAGTGCTCGGGGTGCTGGGTGCTCAGGGCTGTGGTGCTGGGTGCTCAGTTCTCAGTGCTCAGGGTGCTGGGTGCTCAGTGCTCAGTGCTCAGGGTGCTGGTTGCCCAGTACTCAGGGTGCTGGGTGCTCAGTACTCAGGGTGCTGGGTGCTCAGTGCTCAGGGTGCTCTGTGCTCAGTACTCAGGGTGCTGGGTGCTCAGTGCTCGGGGTGCTGCGTGCTCAGTGCTCAGGGAGCTGGGTGCTCAGTGCTCAGGGTGCTGGGTGCTCAGTACTCAGGGTGCTGGGTGCTCAGTGCTCGTTGTGCTCGTTGCTCAGCCCTCGGGGTGCTCCGTGCTCAGTGATGAGGGTGCTGGGTGCTCAGTACTCAGGGTGCTCGGTGCTCAGTACTCAGGGATCTCAGTGCTCAGTACTCAGGGTGCTGGGTGCTCAGTGCTCAGGGTGCTGGGTGCTCAGTACTCAGGGTGCTCAGTGCTCAGTTCTCGGGGTGCTTGGTGCTCAGTACTCAGGGTGCTCAGTGCTCAGTACTCGGGGTCCTGGGTGCTCAGTGCTCAGGGTGCTCAGTGCTCGGGGTGCTGTGTGCTCAGTGCTCGGGGCGCTGGGTGCTCAGTGCTCGGGGTGCTCGGTGCTCAGTACTCGGGGTGCTGGGTGCTCAGTGCTCAGGGTGCTCAGTGCTCAGTGCTCAGGGTGCTGGGTGTTCAGTACTCAGGGTGCTGGGTGCTCAGTACTCAGGGTGCTGGGTGCTCAGTGCTCAGGGTGCTGGGTGCTCAGTGCTCGGGGTGCTGGGTGCTCAGTACTCAGTGTGTTCAGTGCTCGGGGAGCTCGGTGCTCAGTACTCAGGGTGCTGGGTGCTCAGTTCTCAGTGCTCGGGGTCCTGGGTGCTCCGTGCTCGGGGTGCTGGGTGCTCAGTGCTCTGGGTGCTTAGTGCTCAGTACTCAGGGTGCTGGGTGCTAAGTACTCATGGTGCTGGGTGCTCATTCTCAGGGTGCTGGGTGCTCAGTGCTCGGGTTGCTGGGTGCTTAGTACTCAGGGTGCTGGGGGCTCAGTACTCAGGGTGCTGGGTGCTCAGTACTCAGGGTGCTCGGTTCTCAGTACTCAGGGTGCTGGGTGCTCATTGTCGGGGTGCGGGGAGCTCAGAGCTCGGGGTGCTGGGTGCTCAGTACTCAGGGTGCTGGGGGCTCAGTACTCAGGGTGCTGGGTGCTCAGTACTCAGGGTGATCTGTTCTCAGTACTCAGGTTGCTGGGTGCTCAGTGCTGGGGGTGCTGGGTGCTCAGTACTCGGGGTGCTCAGTGCTCAGTACTCAGGGTGCTGGGTGCTCAGTACTCAGGGTGCTGGGTGCTCAGTGCTCGGGGTGCTCGGTGCTCAGTACTCGGGGTGCAGGGTGCTCAGTACTCGGGGTTCTGGGTGCTCAGTGCTCCGGGAGCTGGGTGCTCAGTGCTCGGGGTGCTGGGTGCTCAGTGCTGAGGGTGGTGCTGTGTGCTCAGTACTCAGGGTGCTGGGTGCTCAGTGCTCAGGTTGCTGGGTGCTCAGTACTAAGGGTGCTGGGTGCTCAGTACTCAGGGTGCTCGTTGCTCAGTACTCAGGGTGCTGGGTGCTCAGAGCTCAGGGTTCTGGGTACTCAGCACTCAGGGTGCTGGGTGCTCAGTACTCTGGGTGTTGGGTGCTCAGTACTCAGGGTGCTGGTTGCTCCGTGCTCAGGGTGCTGGGTGCTCAGTGCTCAGGGTTCTGGGTGCTCAGTGCTCAGGGTGCTGGGTGCTCAGTACTCAGGGTGCTGGGTGCTTAGTGCTCGAGGTGCTCGGTGCTCAGTACTCAAGGTGCTGGGTGCTCAGTGCTCAGGGTGCTGGGTGCTCAGTCCTCGGGGTGCTCCGTGCTCATGGTGCTGGGTGCTCAGTGCTCAGGGTGCTGGGTGCTCAGTGCTCGGGGTGCTGGCTGCTCAGTACTCAGTGTGCTCAGTGCTCGGGGTCCTGGTTGCTCCGTGCTCGGGGTGCTGGGTGCTCAGTGCTCTGGGTGCTTAGTGCTCAGTACTCAGGGTGCTGGGTGCTCAGTACTCATGGTGCTGGGTGCTCATTCTCAGGGTGCTGGGTGCTCAGTGCTCGGGTTGCTGGGTGCTCAGTACTCAGGGTGCTGGGGGCTCAGTACTCAGGGTGCTGGGTGCTCAGTACTCATGGTGCTCGGTTCTCAGTACTCAGGGTGCTGGGTGCTCATTCTCGGGGTGCTGGGTGCTCAGTGCTCGGGGTGCTGGGTGCTCAGTACTCAGGGTGCTGGGGGCTCAGTACTCAGGGTGCTGGGTGCTCAGTACACAGGGTGATCTGTTCTCAGTACTCAGGTTGCTGGGTGCTCAGTGCTCGGGGTGCTGGGTGCTCAGTATTCGGGGTGCTCAGTGCTCAGTACTCAGGGTGCTGGGTGCTCAGTACTCCGGGTGCTGGGTGCTCAGTGCTCGGGGTGCTCGGTGCTCAGTACTCGGGGTGCAGGGTGCTCAGTACTCGGGGTGCTGGGTGCTCAGTGTTCAGGGAGCTGGGTGCTCAGTGCTCAGGGTGCTGGGAGCTCAGTACTAAGGGTGCTGGGTGCTCAGTACTCAGGGTGCTCGGTGCTCAGTACTCAGGGTGCTCGGTGCTCAGTACTCAGGGTGCTGGGTGCTCAGAGCTCAGAGTGCTGGGTACTCAGTACTCAGGGTGCTGAGTGCTCAGTACTCAGCGTGCTGGGTGGTCAGTGCTCAGGGTGCTGGGTGCTCAGTGCTCAGGGTGCTGGGTGCTCAGTGCTCGGGGTGTTGGGTGCTCAGTACTCAGGATGCTCGGTGCTCAGTGCTCAGTAATCAGGGTGCTCAGTACTCAGGGTGCTGGGTGCTCAGTGCTCGGGGTGCTGGGTGCTCAGTACTCAGGGTGATCTGTTCTCAGTACTCAGGTTGCTGGGTGCTCAGTGCTCGGGGTGCTGGGTGCTCAGTACTCGGGGTGCTCAGTGTTCAGTACTCAGGGTGTTGGGTGCTCAGTACTCAGGGTGCTGGGTGCTCAGTGCTCGGGGTGCTCGGTGCTCAGTACTCGGTGTGCAGGGTGCTCAGTACTCGGGGTGCTGGGTGCTCAGTGCTCAGGGTGCTGGGTGCTCAGTACTCAGGGTGCTGAGTGCTCAGTACTCAGGGTGCTGGGTGCTCAGTACTCAGGTTGCTGGTTGCTCAGTACTCAGGGTGCTGGGTGCTCAGTGCTCAGGGTGCTGGGTGCTCAGTGCTCGGGGTGCTGGGTGCTCACGGCTGTGGTGCTGGGTGCTCAGTTCTCAGTGCTCAGGGTGCTGGGTGCTCAGTGCTCAGTGCTCAGGGTGCTGGTTGCCCAGTACTCAGGGTGCTGGGTGCTCAGTACTCAGGGTGCTGGGTGCTCAGTGCTCAGGGTGCTCTGTGCTCAGTACTCAGGGTGCTGGGTGCTCAGTGCTCGGGGTGCTGCGTGCTCAGTGCTCAGGGAGCTGGGTGCTCAGTGCTCAGGGTGCTGGGTGCTCAGTACTCAGGGTGCTGGGTGCTCAGTGCTCGTTGTGCTCGTTGCTCAGCCCTCGGGGTGCTCCGTGCTCAGTGATGAGGGTGCTGGGTGCTCAGTACTCAGGGTGCTCGGTGCTCAGTACTCAGGGATCTCAGTGCTCAGTACTCAGGGTGCTGGGTGCTCAGTGCCCAGGGTGCTGGGTGCTCAGTACTCAGGGTGCTCAGTGCTCAGTTCTCGGGGTGCTTGGTGCTCAGTACTCAGGGTGCTCAGTGCTCAGTACTCGGGGTCCTGGGTGCTCAGTGCTCAGGGTGCTCACTGCTCAGTGCTCGGGGTGCTGTGTGCTCAGTGCTCGGGGCGCTGGGTGCTCAGTGCTCGGGGTGCTCGGTGCTCAGTACTCGGGGTGCTGGGTGCTCAGTGCTCAGGGTGCTCAGTGCTCAGTGCTCAGGGTGCTGGGTGTTCAGTACTCAGGGTGCTGGGTGCTCAGTACTCAGGGTGCTGGGTGCTCAGTGCTCAGGGTGCTGGGTGCTCAGTGCTCGGGGTGCTGGGTGCTCAGTACTCAGTGTGTTCAGTGCTCGGGGAGCTCGGTGCTCAGTACTCAGGGTGCTGGGTGCTCAGTTCTCAGTGCTCGGGGTCCTGGGTGCTCCGTGCTCAGGGTGCTGGGTGCTCAGTGCTCTGGGTGCTTAGTGCTCAGTACTCAGGGTGCTGGGTGCTCAGTACTCATGGTGCTGGGTGCTCATTCTCAGGGTGCTGGGTGCTCAGTGCTCGGGTTGCTGGGTGCTTAGTACTCAGGGTGCTGGGGGCTCAGTACTCAGGGTGCTGGGTGCTCAGTACTCAGGGTGCTCGGTTCTCAGTACTCAGGGTGCTGGGTGCTCATTGTCGGGGTGCGGGGAGCTCAGTGCTCGGGGTGCTGGGTGCTCAGTACTCAGGGTGCTGGGGGCTCAGTACTCAGGGTGCTGGGTGCTCAGTACTCAGGGTGATCTGTTCTCAGTACTCAGGTTGCTGGGTGCTCAGTGCTGGGGGTGCTGGGTGCTCAGTACTCGGGGTGCTCAGTGCTCAGTACTCAGGGTGCTGGGTGCTCAGTACTCAGGGTGCTGGGTGCTCAGTGCTCGGGGTGCTCGGTGCTCAGTACTCGGGGTGCAGGGTGCTCAGTACTCGGGGTTCTGGGTGCTCAGTGCTCCGGGAGCTGGGTGCTCAGTGCTCGGGGTGCTGGGTGCTCAGTGCTGAGGGTGGTGCTGGGTGCTCAGTACTCAGGGTGCTGGGTGCTCAGTGCTCAGGGTGCTGGGTGCTCAGTACTAAGGGTGCTGGGTGCTCAGTACTCAGGGTGCTCGTTGCTCAGTACTCAGGGTGCTGGGTGCTCAGAGCTCAGGGTTCTGGGTACTCAGCACTCAGGGTGCTGGGTGCTCAGTACTCTGGGTGTTGGGTGCTCAGTACTCAGGGTGCTGGTTGCTCCGTGCTCAGGGTGCTGGGTGCTCAGTGCTCAGGGTTCTGGGTGCTCAGTGCTCAGGGTGCTGGGTGCTCAGTACTCAGGGTGCTGGGTGCTTAGTGCTCGAGATGCTCGGTGCTCAGTACTCAAGGTGCTGGGTGCTCAGTGCTCAGGGTGCTGGGTGCTCAGTCCTCGGGGTGCTCCGTGCTCATGGTGCTGGGTGCTCAGTGCTCAGGGTGCTGGGTGCTCAGTGCTCGGGGTGCTGGCTGCTCAGTACTCAGTGTGCTCAGTGCTCGGGGTCCTGGTTGCTTCGTGCTCGGGGTGCTGGGTGCTCAGTGCTCTGGGTGCTTAGTGCTCAGTACTCAGGGTGCTGGGTGCTCAGTACTCATGGTGCTGGGTGCTCATTCTCAGGGTGCTGGGTGCTCAGTGCTCGGGTTGCTGGGTGCTCAGTACTCAGGGTGCTGGGGGCTCAGTACTCAGGGTGCTGGGTGCTCAGTACTCATGGTGCTCGGTTCTCAGTACTCAGGGTGCTGGGTGCTCATTCTCGGGGTGCTGGGTGCTCAGTGCTCGGGGTGCTGGGTGCTCAGTACTCAGGGTGCTGGGGGCTCAGTACTCAGGGTGCTGGGTGCTCAGTACACAGGGTGATCTGTTCTCAGTACTCAGGTTGCTGGGTGCTCAGTGCTCGGGGTGCTG
This sequence comes from Microtus oregoni, assembly GCF_018167655.1. Taxonomy (NCBI): domain Eukaryota; kingdom Metazoa; phylum Chordata; class Mammalia; order Rodentia; family Cricetidae; genus Microtus; species Microtus oregoni. Next base: position 179,268 of record NW_024544897.1, on the reverse strand, counting down.
GGTGCTCAGTATTCGGGGTGCTCAGTGCTCAGTACTCAGGGTGCTGGGTGCTCAGTACTCCGGGTGCTGGGTGCTCAGTGCTCGGGGTGCTCGGTGCTCAGTACTCGGGGTGCAGGGTGCTCAGTACTCGGGGTGCTGGGTGCTCAGTGTTCAGGGAGCTGGGTGCTCAGTGCTCAGGGTGCTGGGAGCTCAGTACTAAGGGTGCTGGGTGCTCAGTACTCAGGGTGCTCGGTGCTCAGTACTCAGGGTGCTCGGTGCTCAGTACTCAGGGCGCTGGGTGCTCAGAGCTCAGGGTGCTGGGTACTCAGTACTCAGGGTGCTTGGTGCTCAGTACTCAGGGTGCTGGGTGCTCAGTGCTCAGGGTCCTGGGTGCTCAGTGCTCAGGGTGCTGGGTGCTCAGTGCTCGGCGTGCTGGGTGCTCAGTACTCAGGATGCTCGGTGCTCAGTGCTCAGTAATCAGGGTGCTCAGTACTCAGGGTGCTGGGTGCTCAGTGCTCGGGGTGCTGGGTGCTCAGTACTCAGGGTGCTGGGTGCTCAGTACTCAGGGTGCTGTGTGCTCAGTACTCAGGGTGCTGGGTGCTCAGTGCACGGGGTGCTGGGTGCTCACTGCTCAGGGTGATCGGTGCTCAGTGCTCAGGGTGCTGGGTGCTCAGTCCTCCGGGTGCTCAGTGCTCAGGGTGCTGGGTGCTCATCGCTCGGTGTGCTCGGTGCTCAGTACTCAGGGTGCTGAGTGCTCAGTACTCAGGGTGCTGGGTGCTCAGTACTCAGGTTGCTGGTTTCTCAGTACTCAGGGTGATGGGTGCTCAGTGCTCAGGGTGCTGGGTGCTCAGTGTTCGGGGTGCTGGGTGCTCAGGGCTTTGGTGCTGGGTGCTCAGTGCTCAGTGCTCAGGGTGCTGGGTGCTCAGTGCTCAGTGCTCAGGTTGCTCTGTGCTCAGTACTCAGGGTGCTGGGTGCTCAGTGCTCGGGGTGCTGCGTGCTCAGTGCTCAGGGAGCTGGGTGCTCAGTGCTCAGGGTGCTGGGTGCTCAGTACTCAGGGTGCTGGGTGCTCAGTGCTTGTTGTGCTCGGTGCTCAGTACTCAAGGTGCTGGGTGCTCAGTGCTCAGGGTTCTGGGTGCTCAGTCCTCGGGGTGCTCCGTGCTCAGTGATCAGGGTGCTGGGTGCTCAGTACTCAGGGTGCTCGGTGCTCAGTACTCAGGGGTCTCAGTGCTCAGTACTCAGGGTGCTGGGTGCTCAGTGCTCAGGGTGCTGGGTGCTCAGTACTCAGGGTGCTCAGTGCTCAGTACTCGGGGTGCTTGGTGCTCAGTACTCAGGGTGCTCGGTGCTCAGTACTCGTGGTGCTGGGTGCTCAGTGCTCAGGGTGCTCAGTGCTCCGTGCTCGGGGTGCTGGGTGCTCAGTGCTCTGGGTGCTTAGTGCTCAGTACTCAGGGTGCTGGGTGCTCAGTACTCATGGTGCTGGGTTCTCATTCTCAGGGTGCTGGGTGCTCAGTGCTCGGGTTGCTGGGTGCTCAGTACTCAGGGTGCTGGGGGCTCAGTACTCAGGGTGCTGGGTGCTCAGTACTCAGGGTGCTCGGTTCTTAGTACTCAGGGTGCTGGGTGCTCATTCTCAGGGTGCTGGGTGCTCAGTGCTCGGGGTGCTGGGTGCTCAGTACTCAGGGTGCTGGGGGCTCAGTACTCAGGGTGCTGGGTGCTCAGTACTCAGGGTGATCTGTTCTCAGTACTCAGGTTGCTGGGTGCTCAGTGCTCGGGGTGCTGGGTGCTCAGTACTCGGGGTGCTCAGTGCTCAGTACTCAGGGTGCTGGGTGCTCAGTACTCAGGGTGCTGGGTGCTCAGTGCTCGGGGTGCTCGGTGCTCAGTACTCGGGGTGCAGTGTGCTCAGTACTCGGGGTGCTGGGTGCTCAGTGTTCAGGGAGCTGGGTGCTCAGTGCTCGGGGTGCTGGGTGCTCAGTGCTGAGGGTGGTGCTGGGTGCTCAGTACTCAGGGTGCTGGGTGCTCAGTGCTCAGGGTGCTGGGTGCTCAGTACTAAGGGTGCTGGGTGCTCAGTACTCAGGGTGCTCGGTGCTCAGTACTCAGGGTGCTGGGTGCTCAGAGCTCAGGGTGCTGGGTACTCAGTACTCAGGGTGCTGAGTGCTCAGTACTCAGGGTGCTGGGTGCTCAGTGCTCAGGGTGCTGGGTGCTCAGTGCTCAGGGTGCTGGGTGCTCAGTGCTCGGGGTGCTGGGTGCTCAGTACTCAGGATGCTCGGTGCTCAGTGCTCAGTAATCAGGGTGCTCAGTGCTCAGGGTGCTGGGTGCTCAGTGCTCGGGGTGCTGGGTGCTCAGTGCTGAGGGTGGTGCTGGGTGCTCAGTACTCAGGGTGCTGGGTGCTCAGTGCTCAGGGTGCTGGGTGCTCAGTACTAAGGGTGCTGGGTGCTCAGTACTCAGGGTGCTCGGTGCTCAGTACTCAGGGTGCTGGGTGCTCAGAGCTCAGGGTGCTGGGTAATCAGTAATCAGGGTACTGGGTGCTCAGTACTCAGGGTGCTGGGTGCTCAGTGCTCAGGGTGCTCCGTGCTCAGTGCTCAGGGTGCTGGGTGCTCAGTGCTCGGCGTGCTGGGTGCTCAGTACTCAGGATGCTCGGTGCTCAGTGCTCAGTAATCAGGGTGCTCAGTACTCAGGGTGCTGGGTGCTCAGTGCTCGGGGTGCTGGGTGCTCAGTACTCAGGGTGCTGGGTGCTCAGTACTCGGGGTGCTGGGTGCTCAGTACTCAGGGTGCTGGGTGCTCAGTGCTCGGGGTGCTGGGTGCTCACTGCTCAGGGTGATCGGTGCTCTGTGCTCAGGGTGCTGGGTGCTCAGTCCTCCGGGTGCTCAGTACTCAGGGTGCTGGGTGCTCATTGCTCGGTGTGCTCGGTGCTCAGTACTCAGGGTGCTGAGTGCTCAGTACTTAGGGTGCTGGGTGCTCAGTACTCAGGTTGCTGGTTGCTCAGTACTCAGGGTGCTGGGTGCTCAGTGCTCAGGGTGCTGGGTGCTCAGTGTTCGGGGTGCTGGGTGCTCAGGGCTGTGGTGCTGGGTGCTCAGTGCTCAGCGTGCTGGGTGCTCAGTGCTCAGTGCTCAGGGTGCTCTGTGCTCAGTACTCAGGGTGCTGGGTGCTCAGTGCTCGGGGTGCTGCGTGCTCAGTGCTCAGGGAGCTGGGTGCTCAGTGCTCAGGGTGCTGGGTGCTCAGTACTCAGTGTGCTGGGTGCTCAGTGCTCGTTGTGCTCGGTGCTCAGTACTCAAGGTGCTGGGTGCTCAGTGCTCAGGGTGCTGGGTGCTCAGTCCTCGGGGTGCTCCGTGCTCAGTGATCAGGGTGATGGGTGCTCAGTACTCAGGGTGCTCGGTGCTCAGTACTCAGGGGTCTCAGTGCTCAGTACTCAGGGTGCTGGGTGCTCAGTGCTCAGGGTGCTGGGTGCTCAGTACTCAGGGTGCTCAGTGCTCAGTACTCGGGGTGCTTGGTGCTCAGTACTCAGGGTGCTCGGTGCTCAGTACTCGTAGTGCTGGGTGCTCAGTGCTCAGGGTGCTCAGTGCTCCGTGCTCGGGGTGCTGGGTGCTCAGTGCTCTGGGTGCTTAGTGCTCAGAACTCAGGGTGCTGGGTGCTCAGTACTCATGGTGCTGGGTGCTCATTCTCATGGTGCTGGGTGCTCAGTGCTCGGGTTGCTGGGTGCTCAGTACTCAGGGTGCTGGGGGCTCAGTACTCAGGGTGCTGGGTGCTCAGTACTCAGGGTGCTCGGTTCTCAGTACTCAGGGTGCTGGGTGCTCATTCTCGGTGTGCTGGGTGCTCAGTGCTCGGGGTGCTGGGTGCTCAGTACTCAGGGTGCTGGGGGCTCAGTACTCAGGGTGCTGGGTGCTCAGTACTCAGGGTGATCTGTTCTCAGTACTCAGGTTGCTGGGTGCTCAGTGCTCAGGGTGCTGGGTGCTCAGTACTCGGGGTGCTCAGTGCTCAGTACTCAGGGTGCTGGGTGCTCAGTACTCAGGGTGCTGGGTGCTAAGTGCTCGGGGTGCTGGGTGCTCAGTGTTCAGGGAGCTGGGTGCTCAGTGCTCGGGGTGCTGGGTGCTCAGTGCTGAGGGTGGTGCTGGGTGCTCAGTACTCAGGGTGCTGGGTGCTCAGTACTCAGGGTGCTGGGTGCTCAGTACTAAGGGTGCTGGGTGCTCAGTACTCAGGGTGCTCGGTGCTCAGTACTCAGGGTGCTGGGTGCTCAGAGCTCAGGGTGCTGGGTACTCAGTACTCAGGGTGCTGGGTGCTCAGTGCTCAGGGTGCTGGGTGCTCAGTGCTCAGGGTGCTGGGTGCTCAGTGCTCGGGGTGCTGGGTGCTCAGTACTCAGGATGCTCGGTGCTCAGTGCTCAGTAATCAGGGTGCTCTGTACTCAGGGTGCTGGGTGCTCAGTGCTCGGGGTGCTGGGTGCTCAGTACTCAGGGTGCTGGGTGCTCAGTACTCGGGGTGCTGGGTGCTCAGTACTCAGGGTGCTGAGTGCTCAGTGCTCGGGGTGCTGGGTGCTCACTGCTCAGGGTGATCGGTGCTCAGTGCTCAGGGTGCTGGGTGCTCAGTCCTCCGGGTGCTCAGTGCTCAGGGTGCTGGGTGCTCATTGCTCGGTGTGCTCGATGCTCAGTACTCAGGGTGCTGAGTGCTCAGTACTCAGGTTGCTGGGTGCTCAGTACTCAGGTTGCTGGTTGCTCAGTACTCAGGTTGCTGGTTGCTCAGTGCTCGGGGTGCTGGGTGCTCAGGGCTGTGGTGCTGGGTGCTCAGTGCTCAGTGCTCAGGGTGCTGGGTTCTCAGTGCTCAGGCTGCTGGTTGCTCAGGACTCAGGGTGCTGGGTGCTCAGTACTCAGGGTGCTGGGTGCTCAGTGCTCAGAGTGCTCTGTGCTCAGTACTCAGGGTGCTGGGTGCTCAGTGCTCGGGGTGCTGGGTGCTCAGTGCTCAGGGTGCTGGGTGCTCAGTACTCAGGGTGCTGGGTGCTCAGTACTCAGGGTGCTTGGTGCTCAGTACTCAGGGTGCTCAGTGCTCAGTACTCGGGGTGCTGGGTGCTCAGTGCTCAGGGTGCTCAGTGCTCAGTGCTCGGGGTGCTGGGTGCTCAGTGCTCGGGGTGCTGGGTGCTCAGTACTCGGGGTGCTGTGTGCTCAGTGCTCAGGGTGCTCAGTGCTCAGTACTCAGTGCTCAGGGTGCTCAGTGCTCAGTGCTCAGGGTGCTGGGTGTTCAGTACTCAGGGTGCTGGGTGCTCAGTACTCAGGGTGCTGGGTGCTCAGTGCTCAGGGTGCTGGGTGCTCAGTACTCTGGGTGTTGGGTGCTCAGTACTCAGCGTGCTGGGTGCTCCGTGCTCAGGGTGCTGGGTGCTCAGTGCTCAGGGTTCTGGGTGCTCAGTGCTCAGGGTGCTGGGTGCTCAGTACTCAGGGTGCTGGGTGCTTAGTGCTCGAGGTGCTCGGTGCTCAGTACTCAAGGTGCTGGGTGCTCAGTGCTCAGGGTGCTGGGTGCTCAGTCCTCGGGGTGCTCCGTGCTCATGGTGCTGGGTGCTCAGTGCTCAGGGTGCTGGGTGCTCAGTGCTCGGGGTGCTGGGTGCTCAGTACTCAGTGTGCTCAGTGCTCGGGGATCTCGGTGCTCAGTACTCAGGGTGCTGGGTGCTCAGTTCTCAGTGCTCGGGGTCCTGGGTGCTCCGTGCTCGGGATGCTGGGTGCTCAGTGCTCTGGGTGCTTAGTGCTCAGTACTCAGGGTGCTGGGTGCTCAGTACTCATGGTGCTGGGTGCTCATTCTCAGGGTGCTGGGTGCTCAGTGCTCGGGTTGCTGGGTGCTCAGTACTCAGGGTGCTGGGGGCTCAGTACTCAGGGTGCTGGGTGCTCATTCTCGGGGTGCTGGGTGCTCAGTGCTCGGGGTGCTGGGTGCTCAGTACTCAGGGTGCTGGGGGCTCAGTACTCGGGGTGCAGGGTGCTCAGTACTCAGGGTGATCTGTTCTCAGTACTCAGGTTGCTGGCTGCTCAGTGCTCGGTGTGCTGGGTGCTCAGTACTCAGGGTGCTGGGTGCTCAGTACTCGGGGTGCTCGGTGCTCAGTACTCAGGGTGCTGGGTGCTCAGTACTCGGGGTGCTGGGTGCTCAGTGCTCGGGGTGCTCGTTGCTCAGTACTCGGGGTGCAGGGTGCTCAGTACTCGGGGTGCTGGGTGCTCAGTGCTCGGGGTGCTGGGTGCTCAGTGCTCAGGGTGCTGGGTGCTCAGTGCTGAGGGTGGTGCTGGGTGCTCAGTACTCGGGGTGCTGGGTGCTCAGTGCTCAGGGTGCTGGGTGCTCAGTACTAAGGGTGCTGGGTGCTCAGTACTCAGGGTGCTCGGTGCTCAGTACTCAGGGTGCTGGGTGCTCAGAGCTCAGGGTGCTGGGTACTCAGTACTCAGGGTGCTGGGTGCTCAGTACTCAGGGTGCTGGGTGCTCAGTCCTCAGGGTGCTGGGTGCTCAGTGCTCAGGGTGCTGGGTGCTCAGTGCTCGGCGTGCTGGGTGCTCAGTACTCAGGATGCTCGGTGCTCAGTGCTCAGTAATCAGGGTGCTCAGTACTCAGGGTGCTGGGTGCTCAGTGCTCGGGGTGCTGGGTGCTCAGTACTCTGGGTGCTGGGTGCTCAGTACTCGGGGTGCTGGGTGCTCAGTACTCAGGGTGCTGGGTGCTCAGTGCTCGGGGTGCTGGGTGCTCACTGCTCAGGGTGATCGGTGCTCAGTGCTCAGGGTGCTGGGTGCACAGTCCTCCGGGTGCTCAGTGCTCAGGGTGCTGGGTGCTCATTGCTGGGTGTGCTCGGTGCTCAGTACTCAGGGTGCTGAGTGCTCAGTACTCAGGGTGCTGGGTGCTCAGTACTCAGGTTGCTGGTTGCTCAGTACTCAGGGTGCTGGGTGCTCAGTGCTCAGGGTGCTGGGTGCTCAGTGCTCGGGGTGCTGGGTGCTCAGGGCTGTGGTGCTGGGTGCTCAGTGCTCAGTGCTCAGGGTGCTGGGTGCTCAGTGCTCAGTGCTCAGGGTGCTCTGTGCTCAGTGCTCAGGGAGCTGGGTGCTCAGTGCTCAGGGTGCTGGGTGCTCAGTACTCAGGGTGCTGGGTGCTCAGTGCTCGTTGTGCTCGGTGCTCAGTACTCAAGGTGCTGGGTGCTCAGTGCTCGGGGTGCTGGGTGCTCAGTCCTCGGGGTGCTCCGTGCTCAGTGATCAGGGTGCTGGGTGCTCAGTACTCAGGGTGCTCGGTGCTCATTACTCAGGGGTCTCAGTGCTCAGTACTCAGGGTGCTGGGTGCTCAGTGCTCAGGGTGCTGGGTGCTCAGTATTCAGGGTGCTCAGTGCTCAGTACTCGGGGTGCTTGGTGCTCAGTACTAAGGGTGCTCGGTGCTCAGTACTCGTGGTGATGGGTGCTCAGTGCTCAGGGTGCTCAGTGCTCAGTGCTCGGGGTGCTGGGTGCTCAGTGCTCGGGGCGCTGGGTGCTCAGTGCTCGGGGTGCTGGGTGCTCAGTACTCGGGGTGCTGGGTGCTCAGTGCTCAGGTTGCTCAGTGCTCAGTACTCAGTGCTCAGGGTGCTGGGTGCTCAGTACTCTGGGTGTTGGGTGCTCAGTACTCAGGGTGCTGGGTGCTCCGTGCTCAGGGTGCTGGGTGCTCAGTGCTCAGGTTTCTGGGTGCTCAGTGCTCAGGGTGCTGGGTGCTCAGTACTCAGGGTGCTGGGTGCTTAGTGCTCGAGGTGCTCGGTGCTCAGTACTGAAGGTGCTGGGTGCTCAGTGCTCAGGGTGCTGGGTGCTCAGTCCTCGGGGTGCTCCGTGCTCATGGTGCTGGGTGCTCAGTGCTCAGGGTGCTGGGTGCTCAGTGCTCGGGGTGCTGGGTGCTGAGTGCTCAGGGTGCTGGGTGCTCAGTGCTCGGGGTGCTCGGTGCTCAGGGCTCAGGGTCCTGGGTGCTCAGTACTCAGGGTGCTGGGTGCTTAGTACTCAGGGTGCTCAGTGCTCAGTACACAGGGTGCTGGGTGCTCAGTGCTCGGGGTGCTGGGTGCTCAGTGCTCAGTACTCAGGGTGCTGTGTGCTCAGTGCTCGGGGTGCTGGGTTCTCAGTACTCAGCGTGCTGGGTGCTCAGTACTCAGTGTGCAGGGTGCTCAGTGCTCAGGGTGCTGGGTGCTCAGTGCTCAGGGTGCTGGGTGCTCAGTGATCGGGGTGCTGGGTGCTCAGTACTCAGGGTGCTCAGTGCTCGGGGAGCTCGGTGATCAGTACTCAGGGTGCTGGGTGCTCAGTACTCAGTGCTCGGGGTCCTGGGTGCTCCGTGCTCAGGGTGCTGGGTGCTCAGTGCTCTGGGTGCTGGGTGCTCAGTACTCAGAGTGCTGGGTGCTCAGTACTCAGGGTGCTGGGTGCTCAGTGCTCAGGGTGCTGGGTGCTCAGTACTCAGGGTGCAGGGTGCTCAGTACTCAGGGTGCTCGGTGCTCAGTACTCAGGGTGCTGGGTGCTCAGTGCTCAGGGTGCTGGGTACTCAGTACTCAGGGTGCTGGGTGCTCAGTACTCAGGGTGCTGGGTGCTCAGTGCTCAGGGTGCTGGGTGCTCAGTGCTCAGGGTGCTGGGTGCTCAGTACTCAGGGTGCTGGGTGCTCAGTGCTCAGGGTGATGGGTGCTCAGTACTCAGGGTGCTCAGTACTCAGGGTGCTGGGTGCTCAGTGCTCGTGGTGCTGGGTGCTCAGTACTCGGGGTGCTGTGTGCTCTGTACTCAGGGTGCTGGGTGCTCAGTGCTCGGGGTCCTGGGTGCTCAGTGCTCAGGGTGATCGGTGCTCAGTACTCAGCGTGCTGGGTGCTCACTGCTCAGGGTGCTGGGTGCTCAGTCCTCAGGGTGCTCAGTGCTCAGGGTGCTGGGTGCTCAGTGCTCGTGGTGCTCGGTGCTCAGTGCTCGGGGTGCTGGGTGCTCAGTGCTCAGTGCTCAGGGTGTTGGGTGCTCAGTGCTCAGTGTTCAGGGTGCTGGGTGGTCAGTACTCAGGGTGCTGGTTGCTCAGTGCTCAGGCTGCTGGGTGCTCAGTACTAAGGGTGCTGGGTGCTCAGTACTCAGGGTGCTCGGTGCTCAGTACTCAGGGTGCTGGGTGCTCAGTGCTCAGGGTGCTGGGTGCTCAGTGCTCAGGGTGCTGGGTGCTCAGTGCTCGGGGTGCTGGGTGCTCAGTACTCAGGATGCTCGGTGCTCAGTGCTCAGTAATCAGGGTGCTCAGTGCTCAGGGTGCTGGGTGCTCAGTGCTCGGGGTGCTGGGTGCTCAGTGCTGAGGGTGGTGCTGGGTGCTCAGTACTCAGGGTGCTGGGTGCTCAGTGCTCAGGGTGCTGGGTGCTCAGTACTAAGGGTGCTGGGTGCTCAGTACTCAGGGTGCTCGGTGCTCAGTACTCAGGGTGCTGGGTGCTCAGAGCTCAGGGTGCTGGGTAATCAGTAATCAGGGTGCTGGGTGCTCAGTACTCAGGGTGCTGGGTGCTCAGTGCTCAGGGTGCTGGGTGCTCAGTGCTCAGGGTGCTGGGTGCTCAGTGCTCGGCGTGCTGGGTGCTCAGTACTCAGGATGCTCGGTGCTCAGTGCTCAGTAATCAGGGTGCTCAGTACTCAGGGTGCTGGGTGCTCAGTGCTCAGGGTGCTGGGTGCTCAGTACTTAGGGTGCTGGGTGCTCAGTACTCGGGGTGCTGGGTGCTCAGTACTCAGGGTGCTGGGTGCTCAGTGCTCGGGGTGCTGGGTGCTCACTGCTCAGGGTGATCGGTGCTCTGTGCTCAGGGTGCTGGGTGCTCAGTCCTCCGGGTGCTCAGTACTCAGGGTGCTGGGTGCTCATTGCTCGGTGTGCTCGGTGCTCAGTACTCAGGGTGCTGAGTGCTCAGTACTTAGGGTGCTGGGTGCTCAGTACTCAGGTTGCTGGTTGCTCAGTACTCAGGGTGCTGGGTGCTCAGTGCTCAGGGTGCTGGGTGCTCAGTGCTCGGGGTGCTGTGTGCTCAGGGCTGTGGTGCTGGGTGCTCAGTGCTCAGGGTGCTGGGTGCTCAGTGCTCAGTGCTCAGGGTGCTCTGTGCTCAGTACTCAGGGTGCTGGGTGCTCAGTGCTCGGGGTGCTGCGTGCTCAGTGCTCAGGGAGCTGGGTGCTCAGTGCTCAGGGTGCTGGGTGCTCAGTACTCAGTGTGCTGGGTGCTCAGTGCTCGTTGTGCTCGGTGCTCAGTACTCAAGGTGCTGGGTGCTCAGTGCTCAGGGTGCTGGGTGCTCAGTCCTCGGGGTGCTCCGTGCTCAGTGATCAGGGTGCTGGGTGCTCAGTACTCAGGGTGCTCGGTGCTCAGTACTCAGGGGTCTCAGTGCTCAGTACTCAGGGTGCTGGGTGCTCAGTGCTCAGGGTGCTGGGTGCTCAGTACTCAGGGTGCTCAGTGCTCAGTACTCGGGGTGCTTGGTGCTCAGTACTCAGGGTGCTCGGTGCTCAGTACTCGTAGTGCTGGGTGCTCAGTGCTCAGGGTGCTCAGTGCTCCGTGCTCGGGGTGCTGGGTGCTCAGTGCTCTGGGTGCTTAGTGCTCAGTACTCAGGGTGCTGGGTGCTCAGTACTCATGGTGCTGGGTGCTCATTCTCATGGTGCTGGGTGCTCAGTGCTCGGGTTGCTGGGTGCTCAGTACTCAGGGTGCTGGGGGCTCAGTACTCAGGGTGCTGGGTGCTCAGTACTCAGGGTGCTCGGTTCTCAGTACTCAGGGTGCTGGGTGCTCCTTCTCGGGGTGCTGGGTGCTCAGTGCTCGGGGTGCTGGGTGCTCAGTACTCAGGGTGCTGGGGGCTCAGTACTCAGGGTGCTGGGTGCTCAGTACTCAGGGTGATCTGTTCTCAGTACTCAGGTTGCTGGGTGCTCAGTGCTCAGGGTGCTGGGTGCTCAGTACTCGGGGTGCTCAGTGCTCAGTACTCAGGGTGCTGGGTGCTCAGTACTCAGGGTGCTGGGTGCTAAGTGCTCGGGGTGCTGGGTGCTCAGTGTTCAGGGAGCTGGGTGCTCAGTGCTCGGGGTGCTGGGTGCTCAGTGCTGAGGGTGGTGCTGGGTGCTCAGTACTCAGGGTGCTGGGTGCTCAGTACTCAGGGTGCTGGGTGCTCAGTACTAAGGGTGCTGGGTGCTCAGTACTCAGGGTGCTCGGTGCTCAGTACTCAGGGTGCTGGGTGCTCAGAGCTCAGGGTGCTGGGTACTCAGTACTCAGGGTGCTGGGTGCTCAGTGCTCAGGGTGCTGGGTGCTCAGTGCTCAGGGTGCTGGGTGCTCAGTGCTCGGGGTGCTGGGTGCTCAGTACTCAGGATGCTCGGTGCTCAGTGCTCAGTAATCAGGGTGCTCTGTACTCAGGGTGCTGGGTGCTCAGTGCTCGGGGTGCTGGGTGCTCAGTACTCAGGGTGCTGGGTGCTCAGTACTCGGGGTGCTGGGTGCTCAGTACTCAGGGTGCTGAGTGCTCAGTGCTCGGGGTGCTGGGTGCTCACTGCTCAGGGTGATCGGTGCTCAGTGCTCAGGGTGCTGGGTGCTCAGTCCTCCGGGTGCTCAGTGCTCAGGGTGCTGGGTGCTCATTGCTCGGTGTGCTCGGTGCTCAGTACTCAGGGTGCTGAGTGCTCAGTACTCAGGTTGCTGGGTGCTCAGTACTCAGGTTGCTGGTTGCTCAGTACTCAGGTTGCTGGTTGCTCAGTGCTCGGGGTGCTGGGTGCTCAGGGCTGTGGTGCTGGGTGCTCAGTGCTCAGTGCTCAGGGTGCTGGGTTCTCAGTGCTCAGGCTGCTGGTTGCTCAGGACTCAGGGTGCTGGGTGCTCAGTACTCAGGGTGCTGGGTGCTCAGTGCTCAGAGTGCTCTGTGCTCAGTACTCAGGGTGCTGGGTGCTCAGTGCTCGGGGTGCTGGGTGCTCAGTGCTCAGGGTGCTGGGTGCTCAGTACTCAGGGTGCTGGGTGCTCAGTACTCAGGGTGCTTGGTGCTCAGTACTCAGGGTGCTCAGTGCTCAGTACTCGGGGTGCTGGGTGCTCAGTGCTCAGGGTGCTCAGTGCTCAGTGCTCGGGGTGCTGGGTGCTCAGTGCTCGGGGTGCTGGGTGCTCAGTACTCGGGGTGCTGTGTGCTCAGTGCTCAGGGTGCTCAGTGCTCAGTACTCAGTGCTCAGGGTGCTCAGTGCTCAGTGCTCAGGGTGCTGGGTGTTCAGTACTCAGGGTGCTGGGTGCTCAGTACTCAGGGTGCTGGCTGCTCAGTGCTCAGGGTGCTGGGTGCTCAGTACTCTGGGTGTTGGGTGCTCAGTACTCAGGGTGCTGGGTGCTCCGTGCTCAGGGTGCTGGGTGCTCAGTGCTCAGGGTTCTGGGTGCTCAGTGCTCGGGTTGCTGGGTGCTCAGTACTCAGGGTGCTGGGTGCTCAGTTCTCAGTGCTCGGGGTCCTGGGTGCTCCGTGCTCGGGATGCTGGGTGCTCAGTGCTCTGGGTGCTTAGTGCTCAGTACTCAGGGTGCTGGGTGCTCAGTACTCATGGTGCTGGGTGCTCATTCTCAGGGTGCTGGGTGCTCAGTGCTCGGGTTGCTGGGTGCTCAGTACTCAGGGTGCTGGGGGCTCAGTACTCAGGGTGCTGGGTGCTCATTCTCGGGGTGCTGGGTGCTCAGTGCTCGGGGTGCTGGGTGCTCAGTACTCAGGGTGCTGGGGGCTCAGTACTCGGGGTGCAGGGTGCTCAGTGCTCAGGGTGCTGGGTGCTCAGTACTCAGGGTGCTGGGTGCTTAGTGCTCGAGGTGCTCGGTGCTCAGTACTGAAGGTGCTGGGTGCTCAGTGCTCAGGGTGCTGGGTGCTCAGTCCTCGGGGTGCTCCGTGCTCATGGTGCTGGGTGCTCAGTGCTCAGGGTGCTGGGTGCTCAGTGCTCGGGGTGCTGGGTGCTGAGTGCTCAGGGTGCTGGGTGCTCAGTGCTCGGGGTGCTCGGTGCTCAGCGCTCAGGGTCCTGGGTGCTCAGTACTCAGGGTGCTGGGTGCTTAGTACTCAGGGTGCTCAGTGCTCAGTACACAGTGTGCTGGGTGCTCAGTGCTCGGGGTGCTGGGTGCTCAGTGCTCAGTACTCAGGGTGCTGTGTGCTCAGTGCTCGGGGTGCTGGGTTCTCAGTACTCAGCGTGCTGGGTGCTCAGTACTCAGTGTGCAGGGTGCTCAGTGCTCAGGGTGCTGGGTGCTCAGTGCTCAGGGTGCTGGGTGCTCAGTGATCGGGGTGCTGGGTGCTCAGTACTCAGGGTGCTCAGTGCTCGGGGAGCTCGTTGATCAGTACTCAGGGTGCTGGGTGCTCAGTACTCAGTGCTCGGGGTCCTGGGTGCTCCGTGCTCAGGGTGCTGGGTGCTCAGTGCTCTGGGTGCTGGGTGCTCAGTACTCAGAGTGCTGGGTGCTCAGTACTCAGGGTGCTGGGTGCTCAGTGCTCAGGGTGCTGGGTGCTCAGTACTCAGGGTGCAGGGTGCTCAGTACTCAGGGTGCTCGGTGCTCAGTACTCAGGGTGCTGGGTGCTCAGTGCTCAGGGTGCTGGGTACTCAGTACTCAGGGTGCTGGGTGCTCAGTACTCAGGGTGCTGGGTGCTCAGTGCTCAGGGTGCTGGGTGCTCAGTGCTCAGGGTGCTGGGTGCTCAGTACTCAGGGTGCTGGGTGCTCAGTGCTCAGGGTGATGGGTGCTCAGTACTCAGGGTGCTCAGTACTCAGGGTGCTGGGTGCTCAGTGCTCGTGGTGCTGGGTGCTCAGTACTCGGGGTGCTGTGTGCTCTGTACTCAGGGTGCTGGGTGCTCAGTGCTCGGGGTCCTGGGTGCTCAGTGCTCAGGGTGATCGTTGCTCAGTACTCAGCGTGCTGGGTGCTCACTGCTCAGGGTGCTGGGTGCTCAGTCCTCAGGGTGCTCAGTGCTCAGGGTGCTGGGTGCTCAGTGCTCGGGGTGCTCGGTGCTCAGTGCTCGGGGTGCTGGGTGCTCAGTGCTCAGTGCTCAGGGTGTTGGGTGCTCAGTGCTCAGTGTTCAGGGTGCTGGGTGGTCAGTACTCAGGGTGCTGGTTGCTCAGTACTCAGGGTGCTGGGTGCTCAGTGCTCAGGGTGCTGTGTGCTCAGTACTCTCGGTGTTGGGTGCTCAGTACTCAGGGTGCTGGGTGCTCAGTGCTCAGGGTGCTGTGTGCTCAGTGCTCGGGGTGCTGGGTGCTCAGTGCTCAGGGTGCTGGGTGCTCAGTATTCAGGGTGCTGGGTGCTCAGTGCTCGGGGTGCTCGGTGCTCAGTACTCAAGGTGCTGGGTGCTCAGAGCTCAGGGTGCTGGGTGCTCAGTCCTCGGGGTGCTCCGTGCTCAGTACTCAGGGTGCTGGGTGCTCAGTACTCAGGGTGCTCGGTGCTCAGTACTCAGGGTTCTCAGTGCTCAGGGTGCTGGGTGCTCAGTACTCAGGGTGCTCAGTGCTCAGTACTAGGGGTGCTGGTTGCTCAGTACTCAGGGTGCTCAGTGCTCAGTACTCGGGGTGCTGGGTGCTCAGTGCTCAGTGTGCTCAGTGCGCAGTGCTCGGGGTGCTGGGTGCTCAGTGCTCGGGGTGCTAGGTGCTCAGTACTCAGGGTGCTGTGTGCACAGTGCTCAGTACTCAGCGTGCTGGGTTCTCAGTGCTCAGAGTGTTGGGTGCTCAGTACTCAGGGTGCTGGTTGCTCAGTGCTCAGAGTGCTCAGTGCTCAGGGTGCTCAGTGCTCAGGGTGCTGGGTGCTCAGGGTGTTGGGTGCTCAGTGCTCGGGTGCTGGGTGCTCATTGCTCAGTGCTCAGGGTGCTGGGTGCTCAGTGCTCAGTGCTCAGGGTGCTGGGTGTTCAGTACTCAGGGTGCTCGGTGCTCAGTGCTCAGGGTGCTGGGTGCTCAGTACTCAGGGTCCTGGGTGCTCAGTGCTCGGGGTGCTGGGTGCTCAGTGCTCAGGGTGATCAGTGCTCAGTACTCAGGGTGCTGGGTGCTCAGTGCTCAGGGTGCTGGGTGCTCAGTCCTCAGGGTGCTCAGTACTCAGGGTGCTCGGTGCTCAGTGCTCAGTACTCAGGGTGCTCAGTACTCAGGGTGCTGAGTGCTCAGTGCTCGGGGTGCTGGGTGCTCAGTACTCAGGATGCTGGGTGCTCAGTACTCGGGGTGCTGGGTGCTCAGTACTCAGTGTGCTGGGTGCTCAGTGCTCGGGGTGCTGGGTGCTCAGTGCTCAGGGTGATCGGTGCTCTGTGCTCAGGGTGCTGGGTGCTCAGTACTCAGTGTGCTGGGTGCTCAGTACTCAGGGTGCTGAGTGCTCAGTGCTCAGGGTGCTGGGTGCTCAGTACTCTGGGTGTTGGGTGCTCAGTACTCAGGGTGCTGGGTGCTCCGTGCTCGGGGTGCTGGGTGCTCAGTGCTCAGGGTGCTGGGTGCTCAGTGCTCAGGGTGCTGGGTGCTCTGTACTCAGGGTGCTGGGTGCTTAGTGCTCGGGGTGCTCGGTGCTCAGTACTCAAGGTGCTGGGTGCTCAGTGCTCAGGGTGCTGGGTGCTCAGTCCTCGGGGTGCTCAGGGTGCTGGGTGCTCAGTGCTCAGGGTGCTGGGTGCTCACTGCTCGGGGTGCTGGGTGCTGAGTGCTCAGGGTGCTGGGTGCTCAGTGCTCGCGGTGCTCGGTGCTCAGTGCTCAGGGTCCTGGGTGCTCAGTACTCATGGTGCTGGGTGCTTAGTACTCAGGGTGCTCAGTGATCAGTACACAGGGTGCTGGTTGCTCAGTGCTCGGGGTGCTGGGTGCTCAGTGCTCAGTACTCAGGGTGCTGGGTGCTCAGTGCTCGGGGTGCTGGGTGCTCAGTACTCAGCGTGCTGGGTGCTCAATACTCAGGGTGCTGGGTGCTCAGTGCTCAGGGTGCTGGTGTCACACTGCTCAGGGTGCTGGTTGCTCAGTGATTGGGGTGCTGGGTGCTTAGTACTCAGGGTGCTCAGTGCTCAGGGAGCTCGGTGCTCATTACTCAGGGTGCTGGGTGCTCAGTTCTCAGTGCTGGGGTCCTGGGTGCTCCGTGCTCAGGGTGCTGGGTGCTCAGTGCTCTGGGTGCTTAGTGCTCAGTACTCAGGGTGCTGGGTGCTCATTCTCAGGGTGCTAGGGGCTCAGTACTCAGGGTGCTGGGTGCTCAGTACTCAGGGTGCTCGATTCTCAGTACTCAGGGTGCTGGGTGCTCAGTGCTCGGGGTTCTGGGTGCTCAGTACTCGGGGTGCTCAGTGCTCAGTACTCAGGGTGCTGGGTGCTCAGTACTCAGGGTGCTGGGTGCTCAGTGCTCGGGGTGCTGGGTGCTCAGTACTCAGGATGCTCGGTGCTCAGTGCTCAGTAATCAGGGTGCTCAGTGCTCAGGGTGCTGGGTGCTCAGTGCTCGGGGTGCTGGGTGCTCAGTGCTGAGGGTGGTGCTGGGTGCTCAGTACTCAGGGTGCTGGGTGCTCAGTGCTCAGGGTGCTGGGTGCTCAGTACTAAGGGGGGTGGGTGCTCAGTACTCAGGGTGCTCGGTGCTCAGTACTCAGGGTGCTGGGTGCTCAGAGCTCAGGGTGCTGGGTACTCAGTACTCAGGGTGCTGGGTGCTCAGTACTCAGGGTGCTGGGTGCTCAGTGCTCAGGGTGCTGGGTGCTCAGTGCTCAGGGTGCTGGGTGCTCAGTGCTCGGCGTGCTGGGTGCTCAGTACTCAGGATGCTCGGTGCTCAGTGCTCAGTAATCAGGGTGCTCAGTACTCAGGGTGCTGGGTGCTCAGTGCTCGGGGTGCTGGGTGCTCAGTACTCAGGGTGCTGGGTGCTCAGTACTCGGGGTGCTGGGTGCTCAGTACTCAGGGTGCTGGGTGCTCAGTGCTCGGGGTGCTGGGTGCTCACTGCTCAGGGTGATCGGTGCTCAGTGCTCAGGGTGCTGGGTGCTCAGTCCTCCGGGTGCTCAGTACTCAGGGTGCTGGGTGCTCATTGCTCGGTGTGCTCGGTGCTCAGTACTCAGGGTGCTGAGTGCTCAGTACTTAGGGTGCTGGGTGCTCAGTACTCAGGTTGCTGGTTGCTCAGTACTCAGGGTGCTGGGTGCTCAGTGCTCAGGGTGCTGGGTGCTCAGTGCTCGGGGTGCTGGGTGCTCAGGGCTGTGGTGCTGGGTGCTCAGTGCTCAGGGTGCTGGGTGCTCAGTGCTCAGTGCTCAGGGTGCTCTGTGCTCAGTACTCAGGGTGCTGGGTGCTCAGTGCTCGGGGTGCTGCGTGCTCAGTGCTCAGGGTGCTGGGTGCTCAGTGCTCAGGGTGCTGGGTGCTCAGTGCTCAGGGTGCTGGGTGCTCAGTGCTCGGGGTGCTGGGTGCTCAGTACTCAGGATGCTCGGTGCTCAGTGCTCAGTAATCAGGGTGCTCAGTGCTCAGGGTGCTGGGTGCTCAGTGCTCGGGGTGCTGGGTGCTCAGTGCTGAGGGTGGTGCTGGGTGCTCAGTACTCAGGGTGCTGGGTGCTCAGTGCTCAGGGTGCTGGGTGCTCAGTACTAAGGGGGGTGGGTGCTCAGTACTCAGGGTGCTCGGTGCTCAGTACTCAGGGTGCTGGGTGCTCAGAGCTCAGGGTGCTGGGTACTCAGTACTCAGGGTGCTGGGTGCTCAGTACTCAGGGTGCTGGGTGCTCAGTGCTCAGGGTGCTGGGTGCTCAGTGCTCAGGGTGCTGGGTGCTCAGTGCTCGGCGTGCTGGGTGCTCAGTACTCAGGATGCTCGGTGCTCAGTGCTCAGTAATCAGGGTGCTCAGTACTCAGGGTGCTGGGTGCTCAGTGCTCGGGGTGCTGGGTGCTCAGTACTCAGGGTGCTGGGTGCTCAGTACTCGGGGTGCTGGGTGCTCAGTACTCAGGGTGCTGGGTGCTCAGTGCTCGGGGTGCTGGGTGCTCACTGCTCAGGGTGATCGGTGCTCAGTGCTCAGGGTGCTGGGTGCTCAGTCCTCCGGGTGCTCAGTACTCAGGGTGCTGGGTGCTCATTGCTCGGTGTGCTCGGTGCTCAGTACTCAGGGTGCTGAGTGCTCAGTACTTAGGGTGCTGGGTGCTCAGTACTCAGGTTGCTGGTTGCTCAGTACTCAGGGTGCTGGGTGCTCAGTGCTCAGGGTGCTGGGTGCTCAGTGCTCGGGGTGCTGGGTGCTCAGGGCTGTGGTGCTGGGTGCTCAGTGCTCAGGGTGCTGGGTGCTCAGTGCTCAGTGCTCAGGGTGCTCTGTGCTCAGTACTCAGGGTGCTGGGTGCTCAGTGCTCGGGGTGCTGCGTGCTCAGTGCTCAGGGAGCTGGGTGCTCAGTGCTCAGGGTGCTGGGTGCTCAGTACTCAGTGTGCTGGGTGCTCAGTGCTCGTTGTGCTCGGTGCTCAGTACTCAAGGTGCTGGGTGCTCAGTGCTCAGGGTGCTGGGTGCTCAGTCCTCGGGGTGCTCCGTGCTCAGTGATCAGGGTGCTGGGTGCTCAGTACTCAGGGTGCTCGGTGCTCAGTACTCAGGGGTCTCAGTGCTCAGTACTCAGGGTGCTGGGTGCTCAGTGCTCAGTGTGCTGGGTGCTCAGTACTCAGGGTGCTCAGTGCTCAGTACTCGGGGTGCTTGGTGCTCAGTACTCAGGGTGCTCGGTGCTCAGTACTCGTGGTGCTGGGTGCTCAGTGCTCAGGGTGCTCAGTGCTCCGTGCTCGGGGTGCTGGGTGCTCAGTGCTCTGGGTGCTTAGTGCTCAGTACTCAGGGTGCTGGGTGCTCAGTACTCAGGGTGCTGGGTGCTCATTCTCGGGGTGCTGGGTGCTCAGTGCTCGGGGTGATGGGTGCTCAGTACTCAGGGTGCTGGGGGCTCAGTACTCAGGGTGCTGGGTGCTCAGTACTCAGGGTGATCTGTTCTCAGTACTCAGGTTGCTGGGTGCTCAGTGCTCAGGGTGCTGGGTGCTCAGTACTCGGGGTGCTCAGTGCTCAGTACTCAGGGTGCTGGGTGCTCAATACTCAGGGTGCTGGGTGCTAAGTGCTCGGGGTGCTGGGTGCTCAGTGTTCAGGGAGCTGGGTGCTCAGTGCTCGGGGTGCTGGGTGCTCAGTGCTGAGGGTGGTGCTGGGTGCTCAGTACTCAGGGTGCTGGGTGCTCAGTACTCAGGGTGCTGGGTGCTCAGTACTAAGGGTGCTGGGTGCTCAGTACTCAGGGTGCTCGGTGCTCAGTACTCAGGGTGCTGGGTGCTCAGAGCTCAGGGTGCTGGGTACTCAGTACTCAGGGTGCTGGGTGCTCAGTGCTCAGGGTGCTGGGTGCTCAGTGCTCAGGGTGCTGGGTGCTCAGTGCTCGGGGTGCTGGGTGCTCAGTACTCAGGATGCTCGGTGCTCAGTGCTCAGTAATCAGGGTGCTCAGTACTCAGGGTGCTGGGTGCTCAGTGCTCGGGGTGCTGGGTGCTCAGTACTCAGGGTGCTGGGTGCTCAGTACTCGGGGTGCTGGGTGCTCAGTACTCAGGGTGCTGAGTGCTCAGTGCTCGGGGTGCTGGGTGCTCACTGCTCAGGGTGATCGGTGCTCAGTGCTCAGGGTGCTGGGTGCTCAGTCCTCCGGGTGCTCAGTGCTCAGGGTGCTGGGTGCTCATTGCTCGGTGTGCTCGGTGCTCAGTACTCAGGGTGCTGAGTGCTCAGTACTCAGGTTGCTGGGTGCTCAGTACTCAGGTTGCTGGTTGCTCAGTACTCAGGGTGCTGGGTGCTCAGTGCTCAGGGTGCTGGGTGCTCAGTGCTCGGGGTGCTGGGTGCTCAGGGCTGTGGTGCTGGGTGCTCAGTGCTCAGGGTGCTGGGTGCTCAGTGCTCAGGCTGCTGGTTGCTCAGGACTCAGGGTGCTGGGTGCTCAGTACTCAGGGTGCTGGGTGCTCAGTGCTCAGAGTGCTCTGTGCTCAGTACTCAGGGTGCTGGGTGCTCAGTGCTCGGGGTGCTGGGTGCTCAGTGCTCAGGGTGCTGGGTGCTCAGTACTCAGGGTGCTGGGTGCTCAGTACTCAGGGTGCTTGGTGCTCAGTACTCAGGGTGCTCAGTGCTCAGTGCTCGGGGTGCTGGGTGCTCAGGGCTGTGGTGCTGGGTGCTCAGTGCTCAGTGCTCAGGGTGCTGGGTGCTCAGTGCTCAGGCTGCTGGTTGCTCAGGACTCAGGGTGCTGGGTGCTCAGTGCTCAGGGTGCTCAGTGCTCAGTGCTCGGGGTGCTCGGTGCTCAGTGCTCGGGGTGCTGGGTGCTCAGTACTCGGGGTGCTGTGTGCTCAGTGCTCAGGGTGCTCAGTGCTCAGTACTCAGTGCTCAGGGTGCTCAATGCTCAGTGCTCAGGGTGCTGGGTGTTCAGTACTCAGGGTGCTGGGTGCTCAGTACTCAGGGTGCTGGGTGCTCAGTGCTCAGGGTGCTGGGTGCTCAGTACTCTGGGTGTTGGGTGCTCAGTACTCAGGGTGCTGGGTGCTCCGTGCTCAGGGTGCTGGGTGCTCAGTGCTCAGGGTTCTGGGTGCTCAGTGCTCAGGGTGCTGGGTGCTCAGTACTCAGTGTGCTGGGTGCTTAGTGCTCGAGGTGCTCGGTGCTCAGTACTCAAGGTGCTGGGTGCTCAGTGCTCAGGGTGCTGGGTGCTCAGTCCTCGGGGTGCTCCGTGCTCATGGTGCTGGGTGCTCAGTGCTCAGGGTGCTGGGTGCTCAGTGCTCGGGGTGCTGGGTGCTCAGTACTCAGTGTGCTCAGTGCTCGGGGATCTCGGTGCTCAGTACTCAGGGTGCTGGGTGCTCAGTTCTCAGTGCTCGGGGTCCTGGGTGCTCCGTGCTCGGGGTGCTGGGTGCTCAGTGCTCTGGGTGCTTAGTGCTCAGTACTCAGGGTGCTGGGTGCTCAGTACTCATGGTGCTGGGTGCTCATTCTCAGGGTGCTGGGTGCTCAGTGCTCGGGTTGCTGGGTGCTCAGTACTCAGGGTGCTGAGGGCTCAGTACTCAGGGTGCTGGGTGATCAGTATCAGGGTGCTCGGTTCTCAGTACTCAGGGTGCTGGGTGCTCATTCTCGGGGTGCTGGGTGCTCAGTGCTCGGGGTGCTGGGTGCTCAGTACTCAGGGTGCTGGGGGCTCAGTACTCAGGGTGCAGGGTGCTCAGTACTCAGGGTGATCTGTTCTCAGTACTCAGGTTGCTGGCTGCTCAGTGCTCGGTGTGCTGGGTGCTCAGTACTCAGGGTGCTGGGTGCTCAGTACTCGGGGTGCTCAGTGCTCAGTACTCAGGGTGCTGGGTGCTCAGTACTCAGGGTGCTGGGTGCTCAGTGCTCGGGGTGCTCGGTGCTCAGTACTAGGGGTGCAGGGTGCTCAGTACTCGGGGTGCTGGGTGCTCAGTGCTCGGGGTGCTGGGTGCTCAGTGCTGAGGGTGGTGCTGGGTGCTCAGTACTCAGGGTGCTGGGTGCTCAGTGCTCAGGGTGCTGGGTGCTCAGTACTAAGGGTGCTGGTTGCTCAGTACTCAGGGTGCTCGGTGCTCAGTACTCAGGGTGCTGGGTGCTCAGAGCTCAGGGTGCTGGGTACTCAGTACTCAGGGTGCTGGGTGCTCAGTACTCAGGGTGCTGGGTGCTCAGTCCTCAGGGTGCTGGGTGCTCAGTGCTCAGGGTGCTGGGTGCTCAGTGCTCGGCGTGCTGGGTGCTCAGTACTCAGGATGCTCGGTGCTCAGTGCTCAGTAATCAGGGTGCTCAGTACTCAGGGTGATGGGTGCTCAGTGCTCGGGGTGCTGGGTGCTCA
The DNA here is from genome assembly GCF_018167655.1 of Microtus oregoni. Classification (NCBI taxonomy): domain Eukaryota; kingdom Metazoa; phylum Chordata; class Mammalia; order Rodentia; family Cricetidae; genus Microtus; species Microtus oregoni. Next base: position 157,738 of record NW_024544897.1, on the reverse strand, counting down.
GTACTCAGGGTGCTGGGTGCTCAGTACTCGGGGTGCTGGGTGCTCAGTACTCAGGGTGCTGGGTGCTCAGTGCTCGGGGTGCTGGGTGCTCACTGCTCAGGGTGATCGGTGCTCAGTGCTCAGGGTGCTGGGTGCACAGTCCTCCGGGTGCTCAGTGCTCAGGGTGCTGGGTGCTCAGTGCTCAGGGTGCTGGGTGCTCAGTACTCAGGGTGCTGGGTGCTCAGTGCTCAGGGTGATGGGTGCTCAGTACTCAGGGTGCTCAGTACTCAGGGTGCTGGGTGCTCAGTGCTCGTGGTGCTGGGTGCTCAGTACTCGGGGTGCTGTGTGCTCTGTACTCAGGGTGCTGGGTGCTCAGTGCTCGGGGTCCTGGGTGCTCAGTGCTCAGGGTGATCGTTGCTCAGTACTCAGCGTGCTGGGTGCTCACTGCTCAGGGTGCTGGGTGCTCAGTCCTCAGGGTGCTCAGTGCTCAGGGTGCTGGGTGCTCAGTGCTCGGGGTGCTCGGTGCTCAGTGCTCGGGGTGCTGGGTGCTCAGTGCTCAGTGCTCAGGGTGTTGGGTGCTCAGTGCTCAGTGTTCAGGGTGCTGGGTGGTCAGTACTCAGGGTGCTGGTTGCTCAGTACTCAGGGTGCTGGGTGCTCAGTGCTCAGGGTGCTGTGTGCTCAGTACTCTCGGTGTTGGGTGCTCAGTACTCAGGGTGCTGGGTGCTCAGTGCTCAGGGTGCTGTGTGCTCAGTGCTCGGGGTGCTGGGTGCTCAGTGCTCAGGGTGCTGGGTGCTCAGTATTCAGGGTGCTGGGTGCTCAGTGCTCGGGGTGCTCGGTGCTCAGTACTCAAGGTGCTGGGTGCTCAGAGCTCAGGGTGCTGGGTGCTCAGTCCTCGGGGTGCTCCGTGCTCAGTACTCAGGGTGCTGGGTGCTCAGTACTCAGGGTGCTCGGTGCTCAGTACTCAGGGTTCTCAGTGCTCAGGGTGCTGGGTGCTCAGTACTCAGGGTGCTCAGTGCTCAGTACTAGGGGTGCTGGTTGCTCAGTACTCAGGGTGCTCAGTGCTCAGTACTCGGGGTGCTGGGTGCTCAGTGCTCAGTGTGCTCAGTGCGCAGTGCTCGGGGTGCTGGGTGCTCAGTGCTCGGGGTGCTAGGTGCTCAGTACTCAGGGTGCTGTGTGCACAGTGCTCAGTACTCAGCGTGCTGGGTTCTCAGTGCTCAGAGTGTTGGGTGCTCAGTACTCAGGGTGCTGGTTGCTCAGTGCTCAGAGTGCTCAGTGCTCAGGGTGCTCAGTGCTCAGGGTGCTGGGTGCTCAGGGTGTTGGGTGCTCAGTGCTCGGGTGCTGGGTGCTCATTGCTCAGTGCTCAGGGTGCTGGGTGCTCAGTGCTCAGTGCTCAGGGTGCTGGGTGTTCAGTACTCAGGGTGCTCGGTGCTCAGTGCTCAGGGTGCTGGGTGCTCAGTACTCAGGGTCCTGGGTGCTCAGTGCTCGGGGTGCTGGGTGCTCAGTGCTCAGGGTGATCAGTGCTCAGTACTCAGGGTGCTGGGTGCTCAGTGCTCAGGGTGCTGGGTGCTCAGTCCTCAGGGTGCTCAGTACTCAGGGTGCTCGGTGCTCAGTGCTCAGTACTCAGGGTGCTCAGTACTCAGGGTGCTGAGTGCTCAGTGCTCGGGGTGCTGGGTGCTCAGTACTCAGGATGCTGGGTGCTCAGTACTCGGGGTGCTGGGTGCTCAGTACTCAGTGTGCTGGGTGCTCAGTGCTCGGGGTGCTGGGTGCTCAGTGCTCAGGGTGATCGGTGCTCTGTGCTCAGGGTGCTGGGTGCTCAGTACTCAGTGTGCTGGGTGCTCAGTACTCAGGGTGCTGAGTGCTCAGTGCTCAGGGTGCTGGGTGCTCAGTACTCTGGGTGTTGGGTGCTCAGTACTCAGGGTGCTGGGTGCTCCGTGCTCGGGGTGCTGGGTGCTCAGTGCTCAGGGTGCTGGGTGCTCAGTGCTCAGGGTGCTGGGTGCTCTGTACTCAGGGTGCTGGGTGCTTAGTGCTCGGGGTGCTCGGTGCTCAGTACTCAAGGTGCTGGGTGCTCAGTGCTCAGGGTGCTGGGTGCTCAGTCCTCGGGGTGCTCAGGGTGCTGGGTGCTCAGTGCTCAGGGTGCTGGGTGCTCACTGCTCGGGGTGCTGGGTGCTGAGTGCTCAGGGTGCTGGGTGCTCAGTGCTCGCGGTGCTCGGTGCTCAGTGCTCAGGGTCCTGGGTGCTCAGTACTCATGGTGCTGGGTGCTTAGTACTCAGGGTGCTCAGTGATCAGTACACAGGGTGCTGGTTGCTCAGTGCTCGGGGTGCTGGGTGCTCAGTGCTCAGTACTCAGGGTGCTGGGTGCTCAGTGCTCGGGGTGCTGGGTGCTCAGTACTCAGCGTGCTGGGTGCTCAATACTCAGGGTGCTGGGTGCTCAGTGCTCAGGGTGCTGGTGTCACACTGCTCAGGGTGCTGGTTGCTCAGTGATTGGGGTGCTGGGTGCTTAGTACTCAGGGTGCTCAGTGCTCAGGGAGCTCGGTGCTCATTACTCAGGGTGCTGGGTGCTCAGTTCTCAGTGCTGGGGTCCTGGGTGCTCCGTGCTCAGGGTGCTGGGTGCTCAGTGCTCTGGGTGCTTAGTGCTCAGTACTCAGGGTGCTGGGTGCTCATTCTCAGGGTGCTAGGGGCTCAGTACTCAGGGTGCTGGGTGCTCAGTACTCAGGGTGCTCGATTCTCAGTACTCAGGGTGCTGGGTGCTCAGTGCTCGGGGTTCTGGGTGCTCAGTACTCGGGGTGCTCAGTGCTCAGTACTCAGGGTGCTGGGTGCTCAGTACTCAGGGTGCTGGGTGCTCAGTGCTCGGGGTGCTCGGTGCTCAGTACTCGGGGTGCTGGGTGCTCAGTACTCAGGGTGCTGGGTGCTCAGTCCTCAGGGTGCTGGGTGCTCAGTGCTCGGGGTGCTTGGTGCTCAGTGCTGAGGGTGGTGCTGGGTGCTCAGTACTCAGGGTGCTGGGTGCTCAGTGCTCAGGGTGCTGGGTGCTCAGTACTAAGGGTGCTGGGTGCTCAGTACTCAGGGTGCGCGGTGCTCAGTACTCAGGGTGCTGGGTGCTCAGTGCTCAGAGTGTTGGGTGCTCAGTACTCAGGGTGCTGGGTGCTCAGTGCTCAGTGCTCAGGGTGCTCAGTGCTCAGGGTGCTCAGTGCTCAGGGTGCTGGGTGCTCAGGGTGCTGGGTGCTCAGTGCTCGGGGTGCTGGGTGCTCAGTGCTCAGTGCTCAGGGTGCTGGGTGCTCAGTGCTCAGTGCTCAGGGTGCTGGGTGTTCAGTACTCAGGGTGCTCGGTGCTCAGTGCTCAGGGTGCTGGGTGCTCAGTACTCAGGGTGCTGGGTGCTCTGTGCTCGGGGTGCTGGGTGCTCAGTGATCAGGGTGATCTGTGCTAACTACTCAGGGTGCTGGGTGCTCAGTGCTCCGGGTCCTGGGTGCTCAGTCCTCAGGGTGCTCGGTGCTCAGTGCTCAGTACTCAGGGTGCTCAGTACTCAGGGTGCTGGGTGCTCAGTGCTCGGGGTGCTGGGTGCTCAGTACTCAGGGTGCTGGGTGCTCAGTACTCGGGGTGCTGGGTGCTCAGTACTCAGGGTGCTGGGTGCTCAGTCCTCCGGGTGCTCAGTGCTCAGGGTGCTGGGTGCTCAGTACTCAGGGTGCTGGGTGCTCAGTACTCGGGGTGCTGGGTGCTCAGTGCTCAGGGTGATCAGTGCTCAGTGCTCAGGGTGCTGGGTGCTCAGTCCTCCGGGTGCACAGTGCTCAAGGTGCTGGGTGCTCAGTACTCAGGGTGCTGGGTGCTCAGTACTCGGGGTGCTGGGTGCTCAGTGCTCAGGGTGCTGGGTGCTCAGTGCTCGGGGTGCTGGGTGCTCAGTGCTCAGGGTGATCGGTGCTCAGTGCTCAGGGTGCTGGGTGCTCAGTCCTCCGGGTGCTCAGTGCTCAGGGTGCTGGGTGCTCAGTACTCAGGGTGCTGGGTGCTCAGTACTCGGGGTGCTGGGTGCTCAGTGCTCAGGGTGCTGGGTGCTCAGTACTCTGGGTGTTGGGTGCTCAGTACTCAGGGTGCTGGGTGCTCCGTGCTCGGGGTGCTGGCTGCTCAGTGCTCAGGGTGCTATGTGCTCAGTGCTCAGGGTGCTGGGTGCTCAGTACTCAGGGTGCTGGGTGCTTAGTGCTCGGGGTGCTCGGTGCTCAGTACACATGGTGCTGGGTGCTCAGTGCTCAGGGTGCTGGGTGCTCAGTCCTCGGGGTGCTCCGTGCTCAGGGTGCTGGGTGCTCAGTGCTCAGGGTGCTGGGTGCTCAGTGCTCGGGGTGCTGGGTGCTGAGTTCTCAGGGTGCTGGGTGCTCAGTGCTCGGGGTGCTCGGTGCTCAGTGCTCAGGGTCCTGGGTGCTCAGTACTCAGGGTGCTGGGTGCTTAGTACTCAGGGTGCTCAGTGCTCAGTACACAGGGTGCTGGGTGCTCAGTGCTCGGGGTGCTGGGTGCTCAGTGCTCAGTACACAGGGTGCTGGGTGCTCAGTACTCAGCATGCTGGGTGCTCAGTACTCAGGGTGCTGGGTGCTCAGTGCTCAGGGTGCTGGGTGCTCAGTGCTCAGGGTGCTGGGTGCTCAGTGATCGGGGTGCTGGGTGCTCAGTACTCAGGGTGCTCAGTGCTCGGGGAGCTCGGTGCTCAGTACTCAGGGTGCTGGGTGCTCAGTATTCAGTGCTCGCGGTCCTGGGTGCTCCGTGCTCGGGGTGCTGGGTTCTCAGTGCTCTGGGTGCTTAGTGCTCAGTACTCCAGGTGCTGGGTGCTCAGTACTCATGGTGCTGCGTGCTCATTCTCAGGGTTCTAGGGGCTCAGTACTCAGGGTGCTGGGTGCTCAGTACTCAGGGTGCTGGGTGCTCAGTACTCAGGGTGCTGGGTGCTCAGAGCTCAGGGTGCTGGGTACTCAGTACTCAGGGTGCTGAGTGCTCAGTACTCAGGGTGCTGGGTGCTCAGTGCTCAGGGTGCTGGGTGCTCAGTGCTCAGGGTGCTGGGTGCTCAGTGCTCGGGGTGCTGGGTGCTCAGTACTCAGGATGCTCGGTGCTCAGTGCTCAGTAATCAGGGTGCTCAGTGCTCAGGGTGCTGGGTGCTCAGTGCTCGGGGTGCTGGGTGCTCAGTGCTGAGGGTGGTGCTGGGTGCTCAGTACTCAGGGTGCTGGGTGCTCAGTGCTCAGGGTGCTGGGTGCTCAGTACTAAGGGGGGTGGGTGCTCAGTACTCAGGGTGCTCGGTGCTCAGTACTCAGGGTGCTGGGTGCTCAGAGCTCAGGGTGCTGGGTACTCAGTACTCAGGGTGCTGGGTGCTCAGTACTCAGGGTGCTGGGTGCTCAGTGCTCAGGGTGCTGGGTGCTCAGTGCTCAGGGTGCTGGGTGCTCAGTGCTCGGCGTGCTGGGTGCTCAGTACTCAGGATGCTCGGTGCTCAGTGCTCAGTAATCAGGGTGCTCAGTACTCAGGGTGCTGGGTGCTCAGTACTCAGGGTGCTGGGTGCTCAGTACTCGGGGTGCTGGGTGCTCAGTACTCAGGGTGCTGGGTGCTCAGTGCTCGGGGTGCTGGGTGCTCACTGCTCAGGGTGATCGGTGCTCAGTGCTCAGGGTGCTGGGTGCTCAGTCCTCCGGGTGCTCAGTACTCAGGGTGCTGGGTGCTCATTGCTCGGTGTGCTCGGTGCTCAGTACTCAGGGTGCTGAGTGCTCAGTACTTAGGGTGCTGGGTGCTCAGTACTCAGGTTGCTGGTTGCTCAGTACTCAGGGTGCTGGGTGCTCAGTGCTCAGGGTGCTGGGTGCTCAGTGCTCGGGGTGCTGGGTGCTCAGGGCTGTGGTGCTGGGTGCTCAGTGCTCAGGGTGCTGGGTGCTCAGTGCTCAGTGCTCAGGGTGCTCTGTGCTCAGTACTCAGGGTGCTGGGTGCTCAGTGCTCGGGGTGCTGCGTGCTCAGTGCTCAGGGAGCTGGGTGCTCAGTGCTCAGGGTGCTGGGTGCTCAGTACTCAGTGTGCTGGGTGCTCAGTGCTCGTTGTGCTCGGTGCTCAGTACTCAAGGTGCTGGGTGCTCAGTGCTCAGGGTGCTGGGTGCTCAGTCCTCGGGGTGCTCCGTGCTCAGTGATCAGGGTGCTGGGTGCTCAGTACTCAGGGTGCTCGGTGCTCAGTACTCAGGGGTCTCAGTGCTCAGTACTCAGGGTGCTGGGTGCTCAGTGCTCAGTGTGCTGGGTGCTCAGTACTCAGGGTGCTCAGTGCTCAGTACTCGGGGTGCTTGGTGCTCAGTACTCAGGGTGCTCGGTGCTCAGTACTCGTGGTGCTGGGTGCTCAGTGCTCAGGGTGCTCAGTGCTCCGTGCTCGGGGTGCTGGGTGCTCAGTGCTCTGGGTGCTTAGTGCTCAGTACTCAGGGTGCTGGGTGCTCAGTACTCAGGGTGCTGGGTGCTCAGAGCTCAGGGTGCTGGGTACTCAGTACTCAGGGTGCTGAGTGCTCAGTACTCAGGGTGCTGGGTGCTCAGTGCTCAGGGTGCTGGGTGCTCAGTGCTCAGGGTGCTGGGTGCTCAGTGCTCGGGGTGCTGGGTGCTCAGTACTCAGGATGCTCGGTGCTCAGTGCTCAGTAATCAGGGTGCTCAGTGCTCAGGGTGCTGGGTGCTCAGTGCTCGGGGTGCTGGGTGCTCAGTGCTGAGGGTGGTGCTGGGTGCTCAGTACTCAGGGTGCTGGGTGCTCAGTGCTCAGGGTGCTGGGTGCTCAGTACTAAGGGGGGTGGGTGCTCAGTACTCAGGGTGCTCGGTGCTCAGTACTCAGGGTGCTGGGTGCTCAGAGCTCAGGGTGCTGGGTACTCAGTACTCAGGGTGCTGGGTGCTCAGTACTCAGGGTGCTGGGTGCTCAGTGCTCAGGGTGCTGGGTGCTCAGTGCTCAGGGTGCTGGGTGCTCAGTGCTCGGCGTGCTGGGTGCTCAGTACTCAGGATGCTCGGTGCTCAGTGCTCAGTAATCAGGGTGCTCAGTACTCAGGGTGCTGGGTGCTCAGTACTCAGGGTGCTGGGTGCTCAGTACTCGGGGTGCTGGGTGCTCAGTACTCAGGGTGCTGGGTGCTCAGTGCTCGGGGTGCTGGGTGCTCACTGCTCAGGGTGATCGGTGCTCAGTGCTCAGGGTGCTGGGTGCTCAGTCCTCCGGGTGCTCAGTACTCAGGGTGCTGGGTGCTCATTGCTCGGTGTGCTCGGTGCTCAGTACTCAGGGTGCTGAGTGCTCAGTACTTAGGGTGCTGGGTGCTCAGTACTCAGGTTGCTGGTTGCTCAGTACTCAGGGTGCTGGGTGCTCAGTGCTCAGGGTGCTGGGTGCTCAGTGCTCGGGGTGCTGGGTGCTCAGGGCTGTGGTGCTGGGTGCTCAGTGCTCAGGGTGCTGGGTGCTCAGTGCTCAGTGCTCAGGGTGCTCTGTGCTCAGTACTCAGGGTGCTGGGTGCTCAGTGCTCGGGGTGCTGCGTGCTCAGTGCTCAGGGAGCTGGGTGCTCAGTGCTCAGGGTGCTGGGTGCTCAGTACTCAGTGTGCTGGGTGCTCAGTGCTCGTTGTGCTCGGTGCTCAGTACTCAAGGTGCTGGGTGCTCAGTGCTCAGGGTGCTGGGTGCTCAGTCCTCGGGGTGCTCCGTGCTCAGTGATCAGGGTGCTGGGTGCTCAGTACTCAGGGTGCTCGGTGCTCAGTACTCAGGGGTCTCAGTGCTCAGTACTCAGGGTGCTGGGTGCTCAGTGCTCAGTGTGCTGGGTGCTCAGTACTCAGGGTGCTCAGTGCTCAGTACTCGGGGTGCTTGGTGCTCAGTACTCAGGGTGCTCGGTGCTCAGTACTCGTGGTGCTGGGTGCTCAGTGCTCAGGGTGCTCAGTGCTCCGTGCTCGGGGTGCTGGGTGCTCAGTGCTCTGGGTGCTTAGTGCTCAGTACTCAGGGTGCTGGGTGCTCAGTACTCAGGGTGCTGGGTGCTCATTCTCGGGGTGCTGGGTGCTCAGTGCTCGGGGTGATGGGTGCTCAGTACTCAGGGTGCTGGGGGCTCAGTACTCAGGGTGCTGGGTGCTCAGTACTCAGGGTGATCTGTTCTCAGTACTCAGGTTGCTGGGTGCTCAGTGCTCAGGGTGCTGGGTGCTCAGTACTCGGGGTGCTCAGTGCTCAGTACTCAGGGTGCTGGGTGCTCAATACTCAGGGTGCTGGGTGCTAAGTGCTCGGGGTGCTGGGTGCTCAGTGTTCAGGGAGCTGGGTGCTCAGTGCTCGGGGTGCTGGGTGCTCAGTGCTGAGGGTGGTGCTGGGTGCTCAGTACTCAGGGTGCTGGGTGCTCAGTACTCAGGGTGCTGGGTGCTCAGTACTAAGGGTGCTGGGTGCTCAGTACTCAGGGTGCTCGGTGCTCAGTACTCAGGGTGCTGGGTGCTCAGAGCTCAGGGTGCTGGGTACTCAGTACTCAGGGTGCTGGGTGCTCAGTGCTCAGGGTGCTGGGTGCTCAGTGCTCAGGGTGCTGGGTGCACAGTGCTCGGGGTGCTGGGTGCTCAGTACTCAGGATGCTCGGTGCTCAGTGCTCAGAAATCAGGGTGCTCAGTACTCAGGGTGCTGGGTGCTCAGTGCTCGGGGTGCTGGGTGCTCAGTACTCAGGGTGCTGGGTGCTCAGTACTCGGGGTGCTGGGTGCTCAGTACTCAGGGTGCTGAGTGCTCAGTGCTCGGGGTGCTGGGTGCTCACTGCTCAGGGTGATCGGTGCTCAGTGCTCAGGGTGCTGGGTGCTCAGTCCTCCGGGTGCTCAGTGCTCAGGGTGCTGGGTGCTCATTGCTCGGTGTGCTCGGTGCTCAGTACTCAGGGTGCTGAGTGCTCAGTACTCAGGTTGCTGGGTGCTCAGTACTCAGGTTGCTGGTTGCTCAGTACTCAGGGTGCTGGGTGCTCAGTGCTCAGGGTGCTGGGTGCTCAGTGCTCGGGGTGCTGGGTGCTCAGGGCTGTGGTGCTGGGTGCTCAGTGCTCAGTGCTCAGGGTGCTGGGTGCTCAGTGCTCAGGCTGCTGGTTGCTCAGGACTCAGGGTGCTGGGTGCTCAGTACTCAGGGTGCTGGGTGCTCAGTGCTCAGAGTGCTCTGTGCTCAGTACTCAGGGTGCTGGGTGCTCAGTGCTCGGGGTGCTGGGTGCTCAGTGCTCAGGGTGCTGGGTGCTCAGTACTCAGGGTGCTGGGTGCTCAGTACTCCGGGTGCTGGGTGCTCAGTGCTCGGGGTGCTCGGTGCTCAGTGCTCAAAGTGCTGGGTGCTCAGTACTCAGGGTGTTCATTGCTCAGGGTGCTGGGTGCTCAGTACTCAGGGTGCTGGGTGCTCAGTGCTCAGGGTGCTCGGTGCTCAGTACGTCGGGTGCTCATTACTCAGGGTACTGGGTGCTCAGTGCTCAGGGTGCTGGGTGCTCAGTGCTCAGGGTGCTGGGTGCTCAGTGCTCAGGGTGCTGGGTGCTCAGTGCTCAGGGTGCTGGGTGCTCAGTGCTCAGGGTGCTGGGTGCTCAGTACTCAGGGTGCTGGGTGCTCAGTGCTCAGGGTGCTGGTTGCTCAGTACTCTGGGTGCTGGGTGCTAGGTGCTCAGTACGCTGGGTGCTCAGTACTCAGGGTGCTGGGTGCTCAGTACTCAGGGTGCTGGGTGCTCAGTACTCAGGGTGCTCGGTGCTCAGTACTCAGGGTGCTGGGTGCTCAGTGCTCGGGGTGCTGGGTGCTCGGGGTGCTGGGTGCTCAGTACTCAGGGTGCTGGGTGCTCAGTGCTCGGGGTGCTCGGTGCTGAGTACGCTGGGTGCTCAGTACTCAGGGTGCTGGGTGCTCAGTACTCAGGGTGCTGGGTGCTTAGTACTCAGGGTGCTAGGTGCTCAGTGCTCGGGGTGCTGGGTGCTCAGTGCTCAGTACTCAGGGTGCTGGGTGCTCAGTGCTCAGGGTGCTGGGTGCTCAGTGCTCAGGGTGCTGGGTGCTCAGTGCTCAGGGCGCTGGGTGCTCAGTACTCAGGGTGCTGGGTGCTCAGTACTCAGGGTGCTGGGTGCTCAGTGCTCGGGGTGCTGGGTGCTCAGTGCTCGGTGTGCTGGGTGCTCAGTGCTCGGGGTTCTTGGTGGTCAGTACTCTTGGCGCTTTGTGCTCAGTGCTTGAGGTGCTCAGTACTCAGGGTGCTGTCTGTTCAGTGCTCAGGTTGCTGGGTGCTCAGTACTCAGGGTGCTCGGTGCTTAGTACTCAGGGTGCTGGGTGCTCAGTGCTCGGGGTGCTGGGTGCTCAGTGCTCAGTACTCAGCGTGCTGTGTGCTCAGTGCTCGGGGTGCTGGGTGCTCAGTGCTCAGTACTCAGGGTGCTGGGTGCTCAGTGCTCAGTTTGCTGGGTGCTCAGTTCTCGGGGTGCTCTGTGCTCAGTAGTCAGGGTGCTGGGTGCTCAGTACTCCGGGTGCTGGGTGCTCAGTTCTCGGGGCGCTCGGTGCTCAGTACTCAGTGCTCAGGGTGCTCAGTGCTCAGTGTTCAGGGTGCTGGGTGTTCAGTACTCAGGGTGCTGGGTGCTCAGTACTCAAGGTGCTGGGTGCTCAGTGCTCAGGGTGCTGGGTGCTCAGTGATCAGGGTGCTGGGTGCTCAGTACTCAGGTTGCTGGGTGCTCAGTACTCGGGGTGCTGGGTGCTCAGTACTCAGCGTGCTGGGTGCTCAGTACTCAGGGTGCTGGGTGCTCAGTGCTCGGGGTTCGGGTGCTCAGTGCTCAGGGTGATCGGTGCTCAGTACTCAGGGTGCTGGGTGCTCAGTGCTCAGGGTGCTGGGTGCTCAGTCCTCAGGGTGCTCAGTGCTCAGGGTGCTGGGTGCTCAGTGCTCGGGGTGCTCGGTGCTCAGTACTCAGGGTGCTGAGTGCTCAGTACTCAGGGTGCTGGGTGCTCAGTGCTCAGGGTGCTGGGTGATCAGTGCTCAGTGTGCTGGGTGCTCAGTGCTCAGGGTGCTGGGTGCTCAGTGCTCGGGGTGCTGGGTGCTCAGTACTCAGGGTGCTGGGTGCTCAGTGCTCAGGGTGCTGGGTCCTCAGTGCTCCGGGTGCTCGGAGCTCAGTACTCAGGGTGCTGTGTGCTCAGTGCTCGTTGTGATCGGTGCTCAGTAGTCAGGGTGCTGGGTGCTCAGTGCTCGGGGTGCTCGGTGCTCAGTACGTTGGGTGCTCACTACTAAGGGTGCTGGGTGCTCAGTGCTCAGGGTGCTGGGTGCTCAGTGCTCAGTGTGCTGGGTGCTCAGTTCTCAGGGTGCTGGGTGCTCAGTACTCAGGGTGCTGGGTGCTCAGTGCTCGGGGTGCTGGGTGCTCAGTGCTCAGGGTGCTGGGTGCTCAGTACTCGGGGTGCTGGGTGCTCAGTACTCAGGGTGCTGGGTGCTCAGTACTTAGGGTGCTGGGTGCTCAGTGCTCAGGGTGCTGGGTGCTCAGTACTCAGGGTGCTGGGTGCTCAGTACTCGGGGTGCTGGGTGCTCAGTACTCAGGGTGCTGGGTGCTCAGTACTCGGGGTGCTGGGTGCTCAGTACTCGGGTGCTGGGTGCTCAGTGCTCAGGGTGCTGGGTGCTTATTGCTCGGGGTGCTGGGTGCTCAGTGCTCAGTACTCAGGGTGCTGGGTGCTCAGTACTCAGTGTGCTGGGTGCTTAGTACTCGGGTGCTGGGTGCTCAGTGCTCAGGGTGCTGGGTGCTCAGTGCTCGGAGTGCTGGGTGCTCAGTGCTCAGTACTCAGGGTGCTGGGTGCTCAGTGCTCGGGGTGCTGGGTGCTCAGTGCTCAGTACTCAGGGTGCTGGGTACTCAGTGCTCAGGGTGCTGTGTGCTCAGTGCTCAGGGTGCTGGGTGCTCAGTGCTCAGGGTCCTGGGTACTCAGTGCTCAGGGTGCTGGGTGCTCAGTACTCAGGGTGCTGGGTGCTCAGTACTCAGGGTGCTGGGTGCTCAGTGCTCGGGGTGCTGGGTGCTCAGTGCTCAGTACTCAGCGTGCTGTGTGCTCAGTGCTCGGGGTGCTGGGTGCTCAGTGTTCAGTACTCAGGGTGCTGGGTGCTCAGTGCTCAGTTTGCTGGGTGCTCAGTGCTCGGGGTGCTCTGTGCTCAGTAGTCAGGGTGCTGGGTGCTCAGTACTCCGGGTGCTGGGTGCTCAGTTCTCGGGGCGCTCGGTGCTCAGTACTCAGTGCTCAGGGTGCTCAGTGCTCAGTGTTCAGGGTGCTGGGTGTTCAGTACTCAGGGTGCTGGGTGCTCAGTACTCAAGGTGCTGGGTGCTCAGTGCTCAGGGTGCTGGGTGCTCAGTGATCAGGGTGCTGGGTGCTCAGTACTCAGGTTGCTGGGTGCTCAGTACTCGGGGTGCTGGGTGCTCAGTACTCAGCGTGCTGGGTGCTCAGTACTCAGGGTGCTGGGTGCTCAGTGCTCGGGGTTCGGGTGCTCAGTGCTCAGGGTGATCGGTGCTCAGTACTCAGGGTGCTGGGTGCTCAGTGCTCAGGGTGCTGGGTGCTCAGTCCTCAGGGTGCTCAGTGCTCAGGGTGCTGGGTGCTCAGTGCTCGGGGTGCTCGGTGCTCAGTACTCAGGGTGCTGAGTGCTCAGTACTCAGGGTGCTGGGTGCTCAGTGCTCAGGGTGCTGGGTGATCAGTGCTCAGTGTGCTGGGTGCTCAGTGCTCAGGGTGCTGGGTGCTCAGTGCTCGGGGTGCTGGGTGCTCAGTACTCAGGGTGCTGGGTGCTCAGTGCTCAGGGTGCTGGGTCCTCAGTGCTCCGGGTGCTCGGAGCTCAGTACTCAGGGTGCTGTGTGCTCAGTGCTCGTTGTGATCGGTGCTCAGTAGTCAGGGTGCTGGGTGCTCAGTGCTCGGGGTGCTCGGTGCTCAGTACGTTGGGTGCTCACTACTAAGGGTGCTGGGTGCTCAGTGCTCAGGGTGCTGGGTGCTCAGTGCTCAGTGTGCTGGGTGCTCAGTTCTCAGGGTGCTGGGTGCTCAGTACTCAGGGTGCTGGGTGCTCAGTGCTCGGGGTGCTGGGTGCTCAGTGCTCAGGGTGCTGGGTGCTCAGTACTCGGGGTGCTGGGTGCTCAGTACTCAGGGTGCTGGGTGCTCAGTACTTAGGGTGCTGGGTGCTCAGTGCTCAGGGTGCTGGGTGCTCAGTACTCAGGGTGCTGGGTGCTCAGTACTCGGGGTGCTGGGTGCTCAGTACTCAGGGTGCTGGGTGCTCAGTACTCGGGGTGCTGGGTGCTCAGTACTCGGGTGCTGGGTGCTCAGTGCTCAGGGTGCTGGGTGCTTATTGCTCGGGGTGCTGGGTGCTCAGTGCTCAGTACTCAGGGTGCTGGGTGCTCAGTACTCAGTGTGCTGGGTGCTTAGTACTCGGGTGCTGGGTGCTCAGTGCTCAGGGTGCTGGGTGCTCAGTGCTCGGAGTGCTGGGTGCTCAGTGCTCAGTACTCAGGGTGCTGGGTGCTCAGTGCTCGGGGTGCTGGGTGCTCAGTGCTCAGTACTCAGGGTGCTGGGTACTCAGTGCTCAGGGTGCTGTGTGCTCAGTGCTCAGGGTGCTGGGTGCTCAGTGCTCAGGGTCCTGGGTACTCAGTGCTCAGGGTGCTGGGTGCTCAGTACTCAGGGTGCTGGGTGCTCAGTACTCAGGGTGCTGGGTGCTCAGTGCTCGGGGTGCTGGGTGCTCAGTGCTCGCGGTGCTGGGTGCTCAGTGCTCGGGGTGCTCGGTGCTCAGTACTCAGTGTGCTGGGTGCTCAGTGCTCGAGGTGCTCAGTACTCAGGGTGCTGTGTGTTCAGTGCTCAGGGTGCTGGGTGCTCAGTACTCAGGGTGCTCGTTGCTTAGTACTCAGGGTGCTGGGTGCTCAGTACTCTGGGTGCTCGGTGCTCAGTGCTCAAGGTGCTGGGTGCTCAGTACTCAGGGTGCTCAATGCTCAGGGTTCTGGGTGCTCAGTACTCAGGGTGCTGGGTGCTCAGTGCTCAGGGTGCTCGGTGCTCAGTACTCAGGGTGCTCAGTACTCAGGGTGCTGGGTGCTCAGTGCTCAGGGTGCTGGGTGCTCAGTGCTCAGGGTGCTGGGTGCTCAGTGCTCATTGTGCTGGGTGCTCAGTGCTCAGGGTGCTGGGTGCTCGGTGCTCGGGGTGCTGGTTGCTTAGTGCTCGGGGTGCCCGGTGCTCAGTACTCGGGGTGCTCAGTGCTCAGTACTCAGGGTGTTGGGTGCTCAGTGCTCAGGGTGCTGGGTGCTCAGTACTCAGGGTGCTGGGTGCTCGGTGCTCAGTACGCTGGGTGCTCAGTACTCAGGGTGCTGGGTCCTCAGTGCTCAGTGTGCTGGGTGCTCAGTGCTCGGGGTGCTCAGTGCTCAGTACTCAGGGTGCTGGGTGCTCAGTGCTCGAGGTGCTCAGTACTCAGGGTGCTGTGTGTTCAGTGCTCAGGGTGCTGGGTGCTCAGTACTCAGGGTGCTCGGTGCTTAGTACTCACGGTGCTGGGTGCTCAGTGCTCGGGGTGCTGTGTGCTCAGTGCTCAGTACTCAGGGTGCTGGGTGCTCAGTGCTCAAGGTGCTGTGTGCTCAGTGCTCAGGGTGCTGGGTGCTCAGTGCTCAGGGTGCTGGGTACTCATTGCTCAGGGTGCTGGTTGCTCAGTACTCAGGGTGCTGGGTGCTCAGTGCTCAGGGTGCTGGGTGCTCAGTACTCAGGGTGCTGGGTGCTCAGTGCTCGGGGTGCTGTATGCTCAGTGCTCAGGGTGCTGGGTGCTCAGTACTCAGGGTGCTGGGTGCTCAGTACTCAGGGTGCTGGGTGCTCAGTACTCAGGGTGCTGGGTGCTCAGTGCTCAGGGTGCTGGGTGATCAGTGCTCAGTGTGCTGGGTGCTCAGTGCTCAGGGTGCTGGGTGCTCAGTACTCAGGGTGCTGGGTGCTCAGTACTCAGGGTGCTGGGTGCTCAGTACTCAGGGTGCTGAGTGCTCAGTACTCAGGGTGCTGGGTGCTCAGTACTCAGGGTGCTCGGTGCTCAGTGCTCGGGGTGCTGGGTACTCAGTGCTCGGGCCGCTGGGTGCTCAGTGCTCCGGGTGCTCGGAGCTCAGTACTCAGGGTGCTGTGTGCTCAGTGCTCGTTGTGATCGGTGCTCAGTAGTCAGGGTGCTGGGTGCTCAGTGCTCGGGGTGCTCGGTGCTCAGTACGTTGGGTGCTCACTAATCAGGGTGCTGGGTGCTCAGTGCTCACGGTGCTGGGTGCTCAGTGCTCAGTGTGCTGGGTGCTCAGTGCTCAGGGTGCTGGGTGCTCAGTACTCAGGGTGCTGGGTGCTCAGTGCTCGGGGTGCTGGGTGCTCAGTGCTCAGGGTGCTGGGTGCTCAGTACTCGGGGTGCTGGGTGCTCAGTACTCAGGGTGCTGGGTGCTCAGTACTTAGGGTGCTGGGTGCTCAGTGCTCGGGGTGCTGGGTGCTCAGTACTCAGGGTGCTGGGTGCTCAGTACTCGGGGTGCTGGGTGCTCAGTACTCAGGGTGCTGGGTGCTCAGTACTCGGGGTGCTGGGTGCTCAGTACTCGGGTGCTGGGTGCTCAGTGCTCAGGGTGCTGGGTGCTCATTGCTCGGTGTGCTGGGTGCTCAGTGCTCAGTACTCAGGGTGCTGGGTGCTCAGTACTCAGGGTGCTGGGTGCTTAGTACTCGGGTGCTGGGTGCTCAGTGCTCAGGGTGCTGGGTGCTCAGTGCTCGGCGTGCTGGGTGCTCAGTACTCAGGATGCTCGGTGCTCAGTGCTCAGTAATCAGGGTGCTCAGTACTCAGGGTGCTGGGTGCTCAGTGCTCGGGGTGCTGGGTGCTCAGTACTCAGGGTGCTGGGTGCTCAGTACTCGGGGTGCTGGGTGCTCAGTACTCAGGGTGCTGGGTGCTCAGTGCTCGGGGTGCTGGGTGCTCACTGCTCAGGGTGATCGGTGCTCAGTGCTCAGGGTGCTGGGTGCTCAGTCCTCCGGGTGCTCAGTACTCAGGGTGCTGGGTGCTCATTGCTCGGTGTGCTCGGTGCTCAGTACTCAGGGTGCTGAGTGCTCAGTACTTAGGGTGCTGGGTGCTCAGTACTCAGGTTGCTGGTTGCTCAGTACTCAGGGTGCTGGGTGCTCAGTGCTCAGGGTGCTGGGTGCTCAGTGCTCGGGGTGCTGGGTGCTCAGGGCTGTGGTGCTGGGTGCTCAGTGCTCAGGGTGCTGGGTGCTCAGTGCTCAGTGCTCAGGGTGCTCTGTGCTCAGTACTCAGGGTGCTGGGTGCTCAGTGCTCGGGGTGCTGCGTGCTCAGTGCTCAGGGAGCTGGGTGCTCAGTGCTCAGGGTGCTGGGTGCTCAGTACTCAGTGTGCTGGGTGCTCAGTGCTCGTTGTGCTCGGTGCTCAGTACTCAAGGTGCTGGGTGCTCAGTGCTCAGGGTGCTGGGTGCTCAGTCCTCGGGGTGCTCCGTGCTCAGTGATCAGGGTGCTGGGTGCTCAGTACTCAGGGTGCTCGGTGCTCAGTACTCAGGGGTCTCAGTGCTCAGTACTCAGGGTGCTGGGTGCTCAGTGCTCAGTGTGCTGGGTGCTCAGTACTCAGGGTGCTCAGTGCTCAGTGCTCAGTACTCGGGGTGCTTGGTGCTCAGTACTCAGGGTGCTCGGTGCTCAGTACTCGTGGTGCTGGGTGCTCAGTGCTCAGGGTGCTCAGTGCTCCGTGCTCGGGGTGCTGGGTGCTCAGTGCTCTGGGTGCTTAGTGCTCAGTACTCAGGGTGCTGGGTGCTCAGTACTCAGGGTGCTGGGTGCTCATTCTCGGGGTGCTGGGTGCTCAGTGCTCGGGGTGATGGGTGCTCAGTACTCAGGGTGCTGGGGGCTCAGTACTCAGGGTGCTGGGTGCTCAGTACTCAGGGTGATCTGTTCTCAGTACTCAGGTTGCTGGGTGCTCAGTGCTCAGGGTGCTGGGTGCTCAGTACTCGGGGTGCTCAGTGCTCAGTACTCAGGGTGCTGGGTGCTCAATACTCAGGGTGCTGGGTGCTAAGTGCTCGGGGTGCTGGGTGCTCAGTGTTCAGGGAGCTGGGTGCTCAGTGCTCGGGGTGCTGGGTGCTCAGTGCTGAGGGTGGTGCTGGGTGCTCAGTACTCAGGGTGCTGGGTGCTCAGTACTCAGGGTGCTGGGTGCTCAGTACTAAGGGTGCTGGGTGCTCAGTACTCAGGGTGCTCGGTGCTCAGTACTCAGGGTGCTGGGTGCTCAGAGCTCAGGGTGCTGGGTACTCAGTACTCAGGGTGCTGGGTGCTCAGTGCTCAGGGTGCTGGGTGCTCAGTGCTCAGGGTGCTGGGTGCTCAGTGCTCGGGGTGCTGGGTGCTCAGTACTCAGGATGCTCGGTGCTCAGTGCTCAGAAATCAGGGTGCTCAGTACTCAGGGTGCTGGGTGCTCAGTGCTCGGGGTGCTGGGTGCTCAGTACTCAGGGTGCTGGGTGCTCAGTACTCGGGGTGCTGGGTGCTCAGTACTCAGGGTGCTGAGTGCTCAGTGCTCGGGGTGCTGGGTGCTCACTGCTCAGGGTGATCGGTGCTCAGTGCTCAGGGTGCTGGGTGCTCAGTCCTCCGGGTGCTCAGTGCTCAGGGTGCTGGGTGCTCATTGCTCGGTGTGCTCGGTGCTCAGTACTCAGGGTGCTGAGTGCTCAGTACTCAGGTTGCTGGGTGCTCAGTACTCAGGTTGCTGGTTGCTCAGTACTCAGGGTGCTGGGTGCTCAGTGCTCAGGGTGCTGGGTGCTCAGTGCTCGGGGTGCTGGGTGCTCAGGGCTGTGGTGCTGGGTGCTCAGTGCTCAGTGCTCAGGGTGCTGGGTGCTCAGTGCTCAGGTTGCTGGTTGCTCAGGACTCAGGGTGCTGGGTGCTCAGTACTCAGGGTGCTGGGTGCTCAGTGCTCAGAGTGCTCTGTGCTCAGTACTCAGGGTGCTGGGTGCTCAGTGCTCGGGGTGCTGGGTGCTCAGTGCTCAGGGTGCTGGGTGCTCAGTACTCAGGGTGCTGGGTGCTCAGTACTCAGGGTGCTTGGTGCTCAGTACTCAGGGTGCTCAGTGCTCAGTGCTCGGGGTGCTGGGTGCTCAGGGCTGTGGTGCTGGGTGCTCAGTGCTCAGTGCTCAGGGTGCTGGGTGCTCAGTGCTCAGGCTGCTGGTTGCTCAGGACTCAGGGTGCTGGGTGCTCAGTGCTCAGGGTGCTCAGTGCTCAGTGCTCGGGGTGCTCGGTGCTCAGTGCTCGGGGTGCTGGGTGCTCAGTACTCGGGGTGCTGTGTGCTCAGTGCTCAGGGTGCTCAGTGCTCAGTACTCAGTGCTCAGGGTGCTCAATGCTCAGTGCTCAGGGTGCTGGGTGTTCAGTACTCAGGGTGCTGGGTGCTCAGTACTCAGGGTGCTGGGTGCTCAGTGCTCAGGGTGCTGGGTGCTCAGTACTCTGGGTGTTGGGTGCTCAGTACTCAGGGTGCTGGGTGCTCCGTGCTCAGGGTGCTGGGTGCTCAGTGCTCAGGGTTCTGGGTGCTCAGTGCTCAGGGTGCTGGGTGCTCAGTACTCAGTGTGCTGGGTGCTTAGTGCTCGAGGTGCTCGGTGCTCAGTACTCAAGGTGCTGGGTGCTCAGTGCTCAGGGTGCTGGGTGCTCAGTCCTCGGGGTGCTCCGTGCTCATGGTGCTGGGTGCTCAGTGCTCAGGGTGCTGGGTGCTCAGTGCTCGGGGTGCTGGGTGCTCAGTACTCAGTGTGCTCAGTGCTCGGGGATCTCGGTGCTCAGTACTCAGGGTGCTGGGTGCTCAGTTCTCAGTGCTCGGGGTCCTGGGTGCTCCGTGCTCGGGGTGCTGGGTGCTCAGTGCTCTGGGTGCTTAGTGCTCAGTACTCAGGGTGCTGGGTGCTCAGTACTCATGGTGCTGGGTGCTCATTCTCAGGGTGCTGGGTGCTCAGTGCTCGGGTTGCTGGGTGCTCAGTACTCAGGGTGCTGAGGGCTCAGTACTCAGGGTGCTGGGTGATCAGTATCAGGGTGCTCGGTTCTCAGTACTCAGGGTGCTGGGTGCTCATTCTCGGGGTGCTGGGTGCTCAGTGCTCGGGGTGCTGGGTGCTCAGTACTCAGGGTGCTGGGGGCTCAGTACTCAGGGTGCAGGGTGCTCAGTACTCAGGGTGATCTGTTCTCAGTACTCAGGTTGCTGGCTGCTCAGTGCTCGGTGTGCTGGGTGCTCAGTACTCAGGGTGCTGGGTGCTCAGTACTCGGGGTGCTCAGTGCTCAGTACTCAGGGTGCTGGGTGCTCAGTACTCAGGGTGCTGGGTGCTCAGTGCTCGGTGTGCTCGGTGCTCAGTACTAGGGGTGCAGGGTGCTCAGTACTCGGGGTGCTGGGTGCTCAGTGCTCGGGGTGCTGGGTGCTCAGTGCTGAGGGTGGTGCTGGGTGCTCAGTACTCAGGGTGCTGGGTGCTCAGTGCTCAGGGTGCTGGGTGCTCAGTACTAAGGGTGCTGGTTGCTCAGTACTCAGGGTGCTCGGTGCTCAGTACTCAGGGTGCTGGGTGCTCAGAGCTCATGGTGCTGGGTACTCAGTACTCAGGGTGCTGGGTGCTCAGTACTCAGGGTGCTGGGTGCTCAGTCCTCAGGGTGCTGGGTGCTCAGTGCTCAGGGTGCTGGGTGCTCAGTGCTCGGCGTGCTGGGTGCTCAGTACTCAGGATGCTCGGTGCTCAGTGCTCAGTAATCAGGGTGCTCAGTACTCAGGGTGCTGGGTGCTCAGTGCTCGGGGTGCTGGGTGCTCAGTACTCAGGGTGCTGGGTGCTCAGTACTCGGGGTGCTGGGTGCTCAGTACTCAGGGTGCTGGGTGCTCAGTGCTCGGGGTGCTGGGTGCTCACTGCTCAGGGTGATCGGTGCTCAGTGCTCAGGGTGCTGGGTGCACAGTCCTCCGGGTGCTCAGTGCTCAGGGTGCTGGGTGCTCATTGCTCGGTGTGCTCGGTGCTCAGTACTCAGGGTGCTGAGTGCTCAGTACTCAGGGTGCTGGGTGCTCAGTACTCAGGTTGCTGGTTGCTCAGTACTCAGGGTGCTGGGTGCTCAGTGCTCAGGGTGCTGGGTGCTCAGTGCTCGGGGTGCTGGGTGCTCAGGGCTGTGGTGCTGGGTGCTCAGTCCACAGGGTGCTGGGTGCTCAGTGCTCAGTGCTCAGGGTGCTCTGTGCTCAGTACTCAGGGTGCTGGGTGCTCAGTGCTCGGGGTGCTGGGTGCTCAGTCCTCGGGGTGCTCCGTGCTCAATGATCAGGGTGCTGGGTGCTCAGTGCTCAGGGTGCTGGGTGCTCAGTACTCAGGGTGCTGGGTGCTCAGTGCTCGTTGTGCTCGGTGCTCAGTACTCAGGGTGCTGGGTGCTCAGTGCTCGTTGTGCTCGGTGCTCAGTACTCAAGGTGCTCGGTGCTCAGTCCTCGGGGTGCTCCGTGCTCAGTGCTCAGGGAGCTGAGTGCTCAGTGCTCAGGGTGCTGGGTGCTCAGTACTCAGGGTGCTGGGTGCTCAGTGCTCGTTGTGCTCGGTGCTCAGTACTCAAGGTGCTGGGTGCTCAGTGCTCGGGGTGCTGGGTGCTCAGTCCTCGGGGTGCTCCGTGCTCAGTGATCAGGGTGCTGGGTGCTCAGTACTCAGGGTGCTCGGTGCTCAGTACTCAGGGGTCTCAGTGCTCAGTACTCAGGGTGCTGGGTGCTCAGTGCTCAGGGTGCTGGGTGCTCAGTATTCAGGGTGCTCAGTGCTCAGTACTCGGGGTGCTTGGTGCTCAGTACTAAGGGTGCTCGGTGCTCAGTACTCGTGGTGATGGGTGCTCAGTGCTCAGGGTGCTCAGTGCTCAGTGCTCGGGGTGCTGGGTGCTCAGTGCTCGGGGCGCTGGGTGCTCAGTGCTCGGGGTGCTGGGTGCTCAGTACTCGGTGTGCTGGGTGCTCAGTGCTCAGGGTGCTCAGTGCTCAGTACTCAGTGCTCAGGGTGCTGGGTGCTCAGTACTCTGGGTGTTGGGTGCTCAGTACTCAGGGTGCTGGGTGCTCCGTGCTCAGGGTGCTGGGTGCTCAGTGCTCAGGTTTCTGGGTGCTCAGTGCTCAGGGTGCTGGGTGCTCAGTACTCAGGGTGGTGGGTGCTTAGTGCTCGAGGTGCTCGGTGCTCAGTACTGAAGGTGCTGGGTGCTCAGTGCTCAGGGTGCTGGGTGCTCAGTCCTCGGGTGCTCCGTGCTCATGGTGCTGGGTGCTCAGTGCTCAGGGTGCTGGGTGCTCAGTGCTCGGGGTGCTGGGTGCTGAGTGCTCAGGGTGCTGGGTGCTCAGTGCTCAGGGTGCTCGGTGCTCAGGGCTCAGGGTCCTGGGTGCTCAGTACTCAGGGTGCTGGGTGCTTAGTACTCAGGGTGCTCAGTGCTCAGTACACAGGGTGCTGGGTGCTCAGTGCTCGGGGTGCTGGGTGCTCAGTGCTCAGTACTCAGGGTGCTGTGTGCTCAGTGCTCGGGGTGCTGGGTGCTCAGTACTCAGCGTGCTGGGTGCTCAGTACTCAGTGTGCAGGGTGCTCAGTGCTCAGGGTGCTGGGTGCTCAGTGCTCAGGGTGCTGGGTGCTCAGTGATCGGGGTGCTGGGTGCTCAGTACTCAGGGTGCTCAGTGCTCGGGGAGCTCGGTGATCAGTACTCAGGGTGCTGGGTGCTCAGTACTCAGTGCTCGGGGTCCTGGGTGCTCCGTGCTCAGGGTGCTGGGTGCTCAGTGCTCTGGGTGCTGGGTGCTCAGTACTCAGAGTGCTGGGTGCTCAGTACTCAGGGTGCTGGGTGCTCAGTGCTCAGGGTGCTGGGTGCTCAGTACTCAGGGTGCAGGGTGCTCAGTACTCAGGGTGCTCGGTGCTCAGTACTCAGGGTGCTGGGTGCTCAGTGCTCAGGGTGCTGGGTACTCAGTACTCAGGGTGCTGGGTGCTCAGTACTCAGGGTGCTGGGTGCTCAGTGCTCAGGGTGATGGGTGCTCAGTGCTCAGGGTGCTGGGTGCTCAGTACTCAGGCTGCTGGGTGCTCAGTGCTCAGGGTGATCGGTGCTCAGTACTCAGGGTGCTCAGTACTAAGGGTGCTGGGTACTCAATGCTCAGGGTGCTGGGTGCTCAGTACTCAGGGTGCTGGGTGCTCAGTGCTCAGGGTGCTGGGTGCTCAGTGCTCAGGGTGCTGGGTGCTCAGTGCTCGGGGTGCTGGGTGCTCAGTGCTGAGGGTGGTGCTGGGTGCTCAGTACTCAGGGTGCTGGGTGCTCAGTGCTCAGGGTGCTGGGTGCTCAGTACTAAGGGTGCTGGGTGCTCAGTACTCAGGGTGCTCGGTGCTCAGTACTCAGGGTGCTGGGTGCTCAGAGCTCAGGGTGCTGGGTACTCAGTATTCAGGGTGCTGGGTGCACAGTACTCAGGGTGCTGGGTGCTCAGTGCTCAGGGTGCTGGGTGCTCAGTGCTCAGGGTGATGGGTGCTCAGTACTCAGGGTGCTCAGTACTCAGGGTGCTGGGTGCTCAGTGCTCGTGGTGCTGGGTGCTCAGTACTCGGGGTGCTGTGTGCTCTGTACTCAGGGTGCTGGGTGCTCAGTGCTCGGGGTCCTGGGTGCTCAGTGCTCAGGGTGATCGGTGCTCAGTACTCAGCGTGCTGGGTGCTCACTGCTCAGGGTGCTGGGTGCTCAGTCCTCAGGGTGCACAGTGCTCAGGGTGCTGGGTGCTCAGTGCTCGGGGTGCTCGGTGCTCAGTGCTCGGGGTGCTGGGTGCTCAGTGCTCAGTGCTCAGGGTGTTGGGTGCTCAGTGCTCAGTGTTCAGGGTGCTGGGTGGTCAGTACTCAGGGTGCTGGTTGCTCAGTACTCAGGGTGCTGGGTGCTCAGTGCTCAGGGTGCTGTGTGCTCAGTACTCTCGGTGTTGGGTGCTCAGTACTCAGGGTGCTGGGTGCTCAGTGCTCAGGGTGCTGTGTACTCAGTGCTCGGGGTGCTGGGTGCTCAGTGCTCAGGGTGCTGGGTGCTCAGTATTCAGGGTGCTGGGTGCTCAGTGCTCGGGGTGCTCGGTGCTCAGTACTCAAGGTGCTGGGTGCTCAGAGCTCAGGGTGCTGGGTGCTCAGTCCTCGGGGTGCTCCGTGCTCAGTGCTCAGGGTGCTGGGTGCTCAGTACTCAGGGTGCTCGGTGCTCAGTACTCAGGGTTCTCAGTGCTCAGGGTGCTGGGTGCTCAGTACTCAGGGTGCTCAGTGCTCAGTACTAGGGGTGCTGGTTGCTCAGTACTCAGGGTGCTCAGTGCTCAGTACTCGGGGTGCTGGGTGCTCAGTGCTCAGTGTGCTCAGTGCGCAGTGCTCGGGGTGCTGGGTGCTCAGTGCTCGGGGTGCTAGGTGCTCAGTACTCAGGGTGCTGTGTGCACAGTGCTCAGTACTCAGCGTGCTGGGTTCTCAGTGCTCAGAGTGTTGGGTGCTCAGTACTCAGGGTGCTGGTTGCTCAGTGCTCAGTGCTCAGAGTGCTCAGTGCTCAGGGTGCTCAGTGCTCAGGGTGCTGGGTGCTCAGGGTGCTGGGTGCTCAGTGCTCGGGGTGCTGGGTGCTCATTGCTCAGTGCTCAGGGTGCTGGGTGCTCAGTGCTCAGTGCTCAGGGTGCTGGGTGTTCAGTACTCAGGGTGCTCGGTGCTCAGTGCTCAGGGTGCTGGGTGCTCAGTACTCAGGGTGCTGGGTGCTCAGTGCTCGGGGTGCTGGGTGCTCAGTGCTCAGGGTGATCAGTGCTCAGTACTCAGGGTGCTGGGTGCTCAGTGCTCAGGGTGCTGGGTGCTCAGTCCTCAGGGTGCTCAGTACTCAGGGTGCTCGGTGCTCAGTGCTCAGTACTCAGGGTGCTCAGTACTCAGGGTGCTGAGTGCTCAGTGCTCGGGGTGCTGGGTGCTCAGTACTCAGGATGCTGGGTGCTCAGTACTCGGGGTGCTGGGTGCTCAGTACTCAGTGTGCTGGGTGCTCAGTGCTCGGGGTGCTGGGTGCTCAGTGCTCAGGGTGATCGGTGCTCTGTGCTCAGGGTGCTGGGTGCTCAGTCCCCCGGGTGCTCAGTGCTCAGGGTGCTGGGTGCTCAGTACTCAGTGTGCTGGGTGCTCAATACTCAGGGTGCTGGGTGCTCAGTGCTCAGGGTGCTGGTGTCACACTGCTCAGGGTGCTGGTTGCTCAGTGATTGGGGTGCTGGGTGCTTAGTACTCAGGGTGCTCAGTGCTCAGGGAGCTCGGTGCTCATTACTCAGGGTGCTGGGTGCTCAGTTCTCAGTGCTCGGGGTCCTGGGTGCTCCGTGCTCAGGGTGCTGGGTGCTCAGTGCTCTGGGTGCTTAGTGCTCAGTACTCAGGGTGCTGGGTGCTCAGTACTCATGGTGCTGGGTGCTCATTCTCAGGGTGCTAGGGGCTCAGTACTCAGGGTGCTGGGTGCTCAGTACTCAGAATGCTCGGTTCTCAGTACTCAGGGTGCTGGGTGCTCAGTGCTCGGGGTTCTGGGTGCTCAGTACTCGGGGTGCTCAGTGCTCAGTACTCAGGGTGCTGGGTGCTCAGTACTCAGGGTGCTGGGTGCTCAGTGCTCGGGGTGCTCGGTGCTCAGTACTCGGGGTGCTGGGTGCTCAGTACTCAGGGTGCTGGGTGCTCAGTCCTCAGGGTGCTGGGTGCTCAGTGCTCGGGGTGCTGGGTGCTCAGTGCTGAGGGTGGTGCTGGGTGCTCAGTACTCAGGGTGCTGGGTGCTCAGTGCTCAGGGTGCTGGGTGCTCAGTACTAAGGGTGCTGGGTGCTCAGTACTCAGGGTGCGCGGTGCTCAGTACTCAGGGTGCTGGGTGCTCAGTGCTCAGGGTGGTGGGTACTCAGTACTCAGGGTGCTGGGTGCTCAGTACTCAGGGTGCTGGGTGCTCAGTGCTCAGGGTGCTGGGTGCTCAGTGCTCAGGCTGCTGGGTGCTCAGTACTCAGGGTGCTGGGTGCTCAGTGCTCATGGTGATCGGTGCTCAGTACTCAGGGTGCTGGGTGCTCAGTGCTCGGGGTGCTGGGTGCTCAGTACACGGGGTGCTGGGTGCTCTGTACTCAGGGTGCTGGGTGCTCAGTGCTCGGGGTCCTAGGTGCTCAGTGCTCAGGGTGATCGGTGCTCAGTACTCAGCGTGCTGGGTGCTCAGTACTCAGGGTGCTGGGTGCTCAGTGCTCAGGGTGCTCAGTGCTCAGGGTGCTCAGTGCTCAGGGTGCTGGGTGCTCAGGGTGCTGGGTGCTCAGTGCTCGGGGTGCTGGGTGCTCAGTGCTCAGTGCTCAGGGTGCTGGGTGCTCAGTGCTCAGTGCTCAGGGTGCTGGGTGTTCAGTACTCAGGGTGCTCGGTGCTCAGTGCTCAGGGTGCTGGGTGCTCAGTACTCAGGGTGCTGGGTGCTCAATGCTCGGGGTGCTGGGTGCTCAGTACTCAGGGTGCTGGGTGCTCAGAGCTCAGGGTGCTGGGTACTCAGTATTCAGGGTGCTCAGTGCTCAGTACTCAGGGTGCTGGGTGCTCAGTGCTCAGGGTGCTGGGTGCTCAGTACTAAGGGTGCTGGGTGCTCAGTACTCAGGGTGCTCGGTGCTCAGTACTCAGGGTGCTGGGTGCTCAGAGCTCAGGGTGCTGGGTACTCAGTATTCAGGGTGCTGGGTGCTCAGTACTCAGGGTGCTGGGTGCTCAGTGCTCAGGGTGCTGGGTGCTCAGTGCTCAGGGTGCTGGGTGCTCAGTACTCAGGGTGCTGGGTGCTCAGTGCTCAGGGTGATGGGTGCTCAGTACTCAGGGTGCTCAGTACTCAGGGTGCTGGGTGCTCAGGGCTCGTGGTGCTGGGTGCTCAGTACTCGGGGTGCTGTGTGCTCTGTACTCAGGGTGCTGGGTGCTCAGTGCTCGGGGTCCTGGGTGCTCAGTGCTCAGGGTGATCGGTGCTCAGTACTCAGCGTGCTGGGTGCTCACTGCTCAGGGTGCTGGGTGCTCAGTCCTCAGGGTGCTCAGTGCTCAGGGTGCTGGGTGCTCAGTGCTCGGGGTGCTCGGTGCTCAGTGCTCGGGGTGCTGGGTGCTCAGTGCTCAGTGCTCAGGGTGTTGGGTGCTCAGTGCTCAGTGTTCAGGGTGCTGGGTGGTCAGTACTCAGGGTGCTGGTTGCTCAGTACTCAGGGTGCTGGGTGCTCAGTGCTCAGGGTGCTGTGTGCTCAGTACTCTCGGTGTTGGGTGCTCAGTACTCAGGGTGCTGGGTGCTCAGTGCTCAGGGTGCTGTGTGCTCAGTGCTCGGGGTGCTGGGTGCTCAGTGCTCAGGGTGCTGGGTGCTCAGTATTCAGGGTGCTGGGTGCTCAGTGCTCGGGGTGCTCGGTGCTCAGTACTCAAGGTGCTGGGTGCTCAGAGCTCAGGGTGCTGGGTGCTCAGTCCTCGGGGTGCTCCGTGCTCAGTGCTCAGTGTGCTGGGTGCTCAGTACTCAGGGTGCTCGGTGCTCAGTACTCAGGGTTCTCAGTGCTCAGGGTGCTGGGTGCTCAGTACTCAGGGTGCTCAGTGCTCAGTACTAGGGGTGCTGGTTGCTCAGTACTCAGGGTGCTCAGTGCTCAGTACTCGGGGTGCTGGGTGCTCAGTGCTCAGTGTGCTCAGTGCGCAGTGCTCGGGGTGCTGGGTGCTCAGTGCTCGGGGTGCTAGGTGCTCAGTACTCAGGGTGCTGTGTGCACAGTGCTCAGTACTCAGCGTGCTGGGTTCTCAGTGCTCAGAGTGTTGGGTGCTCAGTACTCAGGGTGCTGGTTGCTCAGTGCTCAGTGCTCAGAGTGCTCAGTGCTCAGGGTGCTCAGTGCTCAGGGTGCTGGGTGCTCAGGGTGCTGGGTGCTCAGTGCTCGGGGTGCTGGGTGCTCATTGCTCAGTGCTCAGGGTGCTGGGTGCTCAGTGCTCAGTGCTCAGGGTGCTGGGTGTTCAGTACTCAGGGTGCTCGGTGCTCAGTGCTCAGGGTGCTGGGTGCTCAGTACTCAAGGTGCTGGGTGCTCAGAGCTCAGGGTGCTGGGTGCTCAGTCCTCAGGGTGCTCAGTACTCAGGGTGCTCAGTGCTCAGTGCTCAGTACTCAGGGTGCTCAGTACTCAGGGTGCTGAGTGCTCAGTGCTCGGGGTGCTGGGTGCTCAGTACTCAGGATGCTGGGTGCTCAGTACTCGGGGTGCTGGGTGCTCAGTACTCAGTGTGCTGGGTGCTCAGTGCTCGGGGTGCTGGGTGCTCAGTGCTCAGGGTGATCGGTGCTCTGTGCTCAGGGTGCTGGGTGCTCAGTCCCCCGGGTGCTCAGTGCTCAGGGTGCTGGGTGCTCAGTACTCAGTGTGCTTGGTGCTCAGTACTCAGGGTGCTGGGTGCTCAGTGCTCAGGGTGCTGGGTGCTCAGTACTCTGGGTGTTGGGTGCTCAGTACTCAGGGTGCTGGGTGCTCCGTGCTCGGGGTGCTGGGTGCTCAGTGCTCAGGGTGCTGGGTGCTCAGTGCTCAGGGTGCTGGGTGCTCAGTACTCAGGGTGCTGGGTGCTCCGTGCTCGGGGTGCTGGGTGCTCCGTGCTCGGGGTGCTGGGTGCTCAGTGCTCGGGGTGCTGGGTGCTGAGTGCTCAGGGTGCTGGGTGCTCAGTGCTCGGGGTGCTCGGTGATCAGTGCTCAGGGTCCTGGGTGCTCAGTACTCATGGTGCTGGGTGCTTAGTACTCAGGGTGCTCAGTGATCAGTACACAGGGTGCTGGGTGCTCAGTGCTCGGGGTGCTGGGTGCTCAGTGCTCAGTACTCAGGGTGCTGGGTGCTCAGTCCTCGGGGTGCTGGGTGCTCAGTACTCAGCGTGCTGGGTGCTCAATACTCAGGGTGCTGGGTGCTCAGTGCTCAGGGTGCTGGTGTCACACTGCTCAGGGTGCTGGTTGCTCAGTGATTGGGGTGCTGGGTGCTTAGTACTCAGGGTGCTCAGTGCTCAGGGAGCTCGGTGCTCATTACTCAGGGTGCTGGGTGCTCAGTTCTCAGTGCTCGGGGTCCTGGGTGCTCCGTGCTCAGGGTGCTGGGTGCTCAGTGCTCTGGGTGCTTAGTGCTCAGTACTCAGGGTGCTGGGTGCTCAGTACTCATGGTGCTGGGTGCTCATTCTCAGGGTGCTAGGGGCTCAGTACTCAGGGTGCTGGGTGCTCAGTACTCAGGGTGCTCGGTTCTCAGTACTCAGGGTGCTGGGTGCTCAGTGCTCGGGGTTCTGGGTGCTCAGTACTCGGGGTGCTCAGTGCTCAGTACTCAGGGTGCTGGGTGCTCAGTACTCAGGGTGCTGGGTGCTCAGTGCTCGGGGTGCTCGGTGCTCAGTACTCGGGGTGCTGGGTGCTCAGTACTCAGGGTGCTGGGTGCTCAGTCCTCAGGGTGCTGGGTGTTCAGTGCTCGGGGTGCTGGGTGCTCAGTGCTGAGGGTGGTGCTGGGTGCTCAGTACTCAGGGTGCTGGGTGCTCAGTGCTCAGGGTGCTGGGTGCTCAGTACTAAGGGTGCTGGGTGCTCAGTACTCAGGGTGCGCGGTGCTCAGTACTCAGGGTGCTGGGTGCTCAGTACTCAGGGTGCTGGGTGCTCAGTGCTCAGGGTGCTGGGTGCTCAGTGCTCAGGCTGCTGGGTGCTCAGTACTCAGGGTGCTGGGTGCTCAGTGCTCATGGTGATCGGTGCTCAGTACTCAGGGTGCTGGGTGCTCAGTGCTCGGGGTGCTGGGTGCTCAGTACACGGGGTGCTGGGTGCTCTGTACTCAGGGTGCTGGGTGCTCAGTGCTCGGGGTCCTAGGTGCTCAGTGCTCAGGGTGATCGGTGCTCAGTACTCAGCGTGCTGGGTGCTCAGTGCTCAGAGTGTTGGGTGCTCAGTACTCAGGGTGCTGGGTGCTCAGTGCTCAGTGCTCAGGGTGCTCAGTGCTCAGGGTGCTCAGTGCTCAGGGTGCTGGGTGCTCAGGGTGCTGGGTGCTCAGTGCTCGGGGTGCTGGGTGCTCAGTGCTCAGTGCTCAGGGTGCTGGGTGCTCAGTGCTCAGTGCTCAGGGTGCTGGGTGTTCAGTACTCAGGGTGCTCGGTGCTCAGTGCTCAGGGTGCTGGGTGCTCAGTACTCAGGGTGCTGGGTGCTCAGTGCTCGGGGTGCTGGGTGCTCAGTGATCAGGGTGATCTGTGCTCACTACTCAGGGTGCTGGGTGCTCAGTGCTCCGGGTCCTGTGTGCTCAGTCCTCAGGGTGCTCGGTGCTCAGTGCTCAGTACTCAGGGTGCTCAGTACTCAGGGTGCTGGGTGCTCAGTGCTCGGGGTGCTGGGTGCTCAGTACTCAGGGTGCTGGGTGCTCAGTACTCGGGGTGCTGGGTGCTCAGTACTCAGGGTGCTGGGTGCTCAGTCCTCCGGGTGCTCAGTGCTCAGGGTGCTGGGTGCTCAGTACTCAGGGTGCTGGGTGCTCAGTACTCGGGGTGCTGGGTGCTCAGTGCTCAGGGTGATCGGTGCTCAGTGCTCAGGGTGCTGGGTGCTCAGTCCTCCGGGTGCTCAGTGCTCAGGGTGCTGGGTGCTCAGTCCTCCGGGTGCTCAGTGCTCAGGGTGCTGGGTGCTCAGTACTCAGGGTGCTGGGTGCTCAGTACTCGGGGTGCTGGGTGCTCAGTGCTCAGGGTGCTGGGTGCTCAGTACTCTGGGTGTTGGGTGCTCAGTACTCAGGGTGCTGGGTGCTCCGTGCTCGGGGTGCTGGCTGCTCAGTGCTCAGGGTGCTATGTGCTCAGTGCTCAGGGTGCTGGGTGCTCAGTACTCAGGGTGCTGGGTGCTTAGTGCTCGGGGTGCTCGGTGCTCAGTACTCAAGGTGCTGGGTGCTCAGTGGTCAGGGTGCTGGGTGCTCAGTCCTCGGGGTGCTCCGTGCTCAGGGTGCTGGGTGCTCAGTGCTCAGGGTGCTGGGTGCTCAGTGCTCGGGGTGCTGGGTGCTGAGTTCTCAGGGTGCTGGGTGCTCAGTGCTCGGGGTGCTCGGTGCTCAGTGCTCAGGGTCCTGGGTGCTCAGTACTCAGGGTGCTGGGTGCTTAGTACTCAGGGTGCTCAGTGCTCAGTACACAGGGTGCTGGGTGCTCAGTGCTCGGGGTGCTGGGTGCTCAGTGCTCAGTACTCAGGGTGCTGGTTGCTCAGTGCTCGGGGTGCTGGGTGCTCAGTACTCAGCATGCTGGGTGCTCAGTACTCAGGGTGCTGGGTGCTCAGTGCTCAGGGTGCTGGGTGCTCAGTGCTCAGGGTGCTGGGTGCTCAGTGATCGGGGTGCTGGGTGCTCAGTACTCAGGTTGCTCAGTGCTCGGGGAGCTCGGTGCTCAGTACTCAGTGTGCTGGGTGCTCAGTATTCAGTGCTCGCGGTCCTGGGTGCTCCGTGCTCGGGGTGCTGGGTTCTCAGTGCTCTGGGTGCTTAGTGCTCAATACTCCGGGTGCTGGGTGCTCAGTACTCATGGTGCTGCGTGCTCATTCTCAGGGTTCTAGGGGCTCAGTACTCAGGGTGCTGGGTGCTCAGTACTCAGGCTGCTCGGTTCTCAGTACTCAGGGTGCTGGGTGCTCATTCTCGGGGTGCTGGGTGCTCAGTGCTCGGAGTGCTGGGTGCTCAGTACTCAGGGTGCTGGGGGCTCAGTACTCAGGGTGCTGGGTGCTCAGTACTCAGGGTGATCTGTTCTCAGTACTCAGGGTGCTGGGTGCTCAGTCCTCGGGGTGCTCCGTGCTCAGTGCTGAGGGTGGTGCTGGGTGCTCAGTACTCAGGGTGCTGGGTGCTCAGTACTCAGTGTGCTGGGTGCTCAGTGCTCGAGGTGCTCGGTGCTCAGTACTCGGGGTGCTGGGTGCTCAGTACTCAGGGTGCTGGGTGCTCAGTGCTCAGGGTGCTGGGTGCTCAGTGCTCGGGGTACTGGGTGCTCAGTGCTGAGGGTGCTGGGTGCTCAGTGCTCAGGGTGCTGGGTGCTCAGTGCTCGGGGTACTGGGTGCTCAGTGCTGAGGGTGGTGCTGGGTGCTCAGTACTCAGGGTGCTGGGTGCTCAGTGCTCAGGGTGCTGGGTGCTCAGTACTAAGGGTGCTGGGTGCTCAGTACTCAGGGTGCTCGGTGCTCAGTACTCAGGGTGCTGGGTGCTCAGTGCTCAGGGTGCTGGGTACTCAGTACTCAGGGTGCTGGGTGCTCAGTACTCAGGGTGCTGTGTGCTCAGTGCTCAGGGAGCTGGGTGCTCAGTGCTCAGGCTGCTGGGTGCTCAGTACTCAGGGTGCTGGGTGCTCAGTGCTCATGGTGATCAGTGCTCAGTACTCAGGGTGCTGGGTGCTCAGTGCTCCGGGTGCTGGGTGCTCAGTACACGGGGTGCTGGGTGCTCTGTACTCAGGGTGCTGGGTGCTCAGTCCTCGGGGTGCTCCGTGCTCAGTGCTCAGGGTGCTGGGTGCTCAGTACTCAGGGTGCTCGGTGCTCAGTACTCAGGGTGCTGGGTGCTCAGTACTCAGGGTGCTAAGTGCTCAGTACTAGGGGTGCTGGTTGCTCAGTACTCAGGGTGCTCAGTGCTCAGTACTCGGGGTGCTGGGTGCTCAGTGCTCAGTGTGCTCAGTGCGCAGTGCTCGGGGTGCTGGGTGCTCAGTGCTCGGGGTGCTAGGTGCTCAGTACTCAGGGTGCTGTGTGCACAGTGCTCAGTACTCAGCGTGCTGGGTTCTCAGTGCTCAGAGTGTTGGGTGCTCAGTACTCAGGGTGCTGGTTGCTCAGTGCTCAGTGCTCAGAGTGCTCAGTGCTCAGGGTGCTCAGTGCTCAGGGTGCTGGGTGCTCAGGGTGCTGGGTGCTCAGTGCTCGGGGTGCTGGGTGCTCATTGCTCAGTGCTCAGGGTGCTGGGTGCTCAGTGCTCAGTGCTCAGGGTGCTGGTTGTTCAGTACTCAGGGTGCTCGGTGCTCAGTGCTCAGGGTGTTGGGTGCTCAGTACTCAGGGTGCTGGGTGCTCAGTGCTCGGGGTGCTGGGTGCTCAGTGCTCAGGGTGATCAGTGCTCAGTACTCAGGGTGCTGGGTGCTCAGTGCTCAGGGTGCTGGGTGCTCAGTCCTCAGGGTGCTCAGTACTCAGGGTGCTCGGTGCTGGGTGCTCAGTACTCAGGGTGCTCAGTACTCAGGGTGCTGAGTGCTCAGTGCTCGGGGTGCTGGGTGCTCAGTACTCAGGATGCTGGGTGCTCAGTACTCGGGGTGCTGGGTGCTCAGTACTCAGTGTGCTGGGTGCTCAGTGCTCGGGGTGCTGGGTGCTCAGTGCTCAGGGTGATCGGTGCTCTGTGCTCAGGGTGCTGGGTGCTCAGTCCCCCGGGTGCTCAGTGCTCAGGGTGCTGGGTGCTCAGTACTCAGTGTGCTGGGTGCTCAGTACTCAGGGTGCTGGGTGCTCAGTGCTCAGGGTGCTGGGTGCTCAGTACTCTGGGTGTTGGGTGCTCAGTACTCAGGGTGCTGGGTGCTCCGTGCTCGGGGTGCTGGGTGCTCAGTGCTCAGGGTGCTGGGTGCTCAGTGCTTAGGGTGCTGGGTGCTCTGTACTCAGGGTGCTGGGTGCTTAGTGCTCGGGGTGCTCGGTGCTCAGTACTCAAGGTGCTGGGTGCTCAGTGCTCAGGGTGCTGGGTGCTCAGTCCTCGGGGTGCTCAGGGTGCTGGGTGCTCAGTGCTCAGGGTGCTGGGTGCTCAGTGCTCGGGGTGCTGGGTGCTGAGTGCTCAGGGTGCTGGGTGCTCAGTGCTCGGGGTGCTCGGTGCTCAGTGCTCAGGGTCCTGGGTGCTCAGTACTCATGGTGCTGGGTGCTTAGTACTCAGGGTGCTCAGTGATCAGTACACAGGGTGCTGGGTGCTCAGTGCTCGGGGTGCTGGGTGCTCAGTGCTCAGTACTCAGGGTGCTGGGTGCTCAGTGCTCGGGGTGCTGGGTGCTCAGTACTCAGCGTGCTGGGTGCTCAATACTCAGGGTGCTGGGTGCTCAGTGCTCAGGGTGCTGGTGTCACACTGCTCAGGGTGCTGGTTGCTCAGTGATTGGGGTGCTGGGTGCTTAGTACTCAGGGTGCTCAGTGCTCAGGGAGCTCGGTGCTCATTACTCAGGGTGCTGGGTGCTCAGTTCTCAGTGCTCGGGGTCCTGGGTGCTCCGTGCTCAGGGTGCTGGGTGCTCAGTGCTCTGGGTGCTTAGTGCTCAGTACTCAGGGTGCTGGGTGCTCAGTACTCATGGTGCTGGGTGCTCATTCTCAGGGTGCTAGGGGCTCAGTACTCAGGGTGCTGGGTGCTCAGTACTCAGGGTGCTCGGTTCTCAGTACTCAGGGTGCTGGGTGCTCAGTGCTCGGGGTTCTGGGTGCTCAGTACTCGGGGTGCTCAGTGCTCAGTACTCAGGGTGCTGGGTGCTCAGTACTCAGGGTGCTGGGTGCTCAGTGCTCGGGGTGCTCGGTGCTCAGTACTCGGGGTGCTGGGTGCTCAGTACTCAGGGTGCTGGGTGCTCAGTCCTCAGGGTGCTGGGTGTTCAGTGCTCGGGGTGCTGGGTGCTCAGTGCTGAGGGTGGTGCTGGGTGCTCAGTACTCAGGGTGCTGGGTGCTCAGTGCTCAGGGTGCTGGGTGCTCAGTACTAAGGGTGCTGGGTGCTCAGTACTCAGGGTGCGCGGTGCTCAGTACTCAGGGTGCTGGGTGCTCAGTACTCAGGGTGCTGGGTGCTCAGTGCTCAGGGTGCTGGGTGCTCAGTGCTCAGGCTGCTGGGTGCTCAGTACTCAGGGTGCTGGGTGCTCAGTGCTCATGGTGATCGGTGCTCAGTACTCAGGGTGCTGGGTGCTCAGTGCTCGGGGTGCTGGGTGCTCAGTACACGGGGTGCTGGGTGCTCTGTACTCAGGGTGCTGGGTGCTCAGTGCTCGGGGTCCTAGGTGCTCAGTGCTCAGGGTGATCGGTGCTCAGTACTCAGCGTGCTGGGTGCTCAGTGCTCAGAGTGTTGGGTGCTCAGTACTCAGGGTGCTGGGTGCTCAGTGCTCAGTGCTCAGGGTGCTCAGTGCTCAGGGTGCTCAGTGCTCAGGGTGCTGGGTGCTCAGGGTGCTGGGTGCTCAGTGCTCGGGGTGCTGGGTGCTCAGTGCTCAGTGCTCAGGGTGCTGGGTGCTCAGTGCTCAGTGCTCAGGGTGCTGGGTGTTCAGTACTCAGGGTGCTCGGTGCTCAGTGCTCAGGGTGCTGGGTGCTCAGTACTCAGGGTGCTGGGTGCTCAGTGCTCGGGGTGCTGGGTGCTCAGTGATCAGGGTGATCTGTGCTCACTACTCAGGGTGCTGGGTGCTCCGTGCTCGGGGTGCTGGCTGCTCAGTGCTCAGGGTGCTATGTGCTCAGTGCTCAGGGTGCTGGGTGCTCAGTACTCAGGGTGCTGGGTGCTTAGTGCTCGGGGTGCTCGGTGCTCAGTACTCAAGGTGCTGGGTGCTCAGTGCTCAGGGTGCTGGGTGCTCAGTCCTCGGGGTGCTCCGTGCTCAGGGTGCTGGGTGCTCAGTGCTCAGGGTGCTGGGTGCTCAGTGCTCGGGGTGCTGGGTGCTGAGTTCTCAGGGTGCTGGGTGCTCAGTGCTCGGGGTGCTCGGTGCTCAGTGCTCAGGGTCCTGGGTGCTCAGTACTCAGGGTGCTGGGTGCTTAGTACTCAGGGTGCTCAGTGCTCAGTACACAGGGTGCTGGGTGCTCAGTGCTCGGGGTGCTGGGTGCTCAGTGCTCAGTACTCAGGGTGCTGGTTGCTCAGTGCTCGGGGTGCTGGGTGCTCAGTACTCAGCATGCTGGGTGCTCAGTACTCAGGGTGCTTTGTGCTCAGTGCTCAGGGTGCTGGGTCCTCAGTGCTCAGGGTGCTGGGTGCTCAGTGATCGGGGTGCTGGGTGCTCAGTACTCAGGGTGCTCAGTGCTCGGGGAGCTCGGTGCTCAGTACTCAGTGTGCTGGGTGCTCAGTATTCAGTGCTCGCGGTCCTGGGTGCTCCATGCTCGGGGTGCTGGGTTCTCAGTGCTCTGGGTGCTTAGTGCTCAATACTCCGGGTGCTGGGTGCTCAGTACTCATGGTGCTGCGTGCTCATTCTCAGGGTTCTAGGGGCTCAGTACTCAGGGTGCTGGGTGCTCAGTACTCAGGCTGCTCGGTTCTCAGTACTCAGGGTGCTGGGTGCTCATTCTCGGGGTGCTGGGTGCTCAGTGCTCGGGGTGCTGGGTGCTCAGTACTCAGGGTGCTGGGGGCTCAGTACTCAGGGTGCTGGGTGCTCAGTACTCAGGGTGATCTGTTCTCAGTACTCAGGTTGCTGGGTGCTCAGTGCTCGGGGTGCTGGGTGCTCAGTACTCGGGGTGCTGGGTGCTCAGTACTCAGGGTGCTGGGTGCTCAGTGCTCAGGGTGCTGGGTGCTCAGTGCTCGGGGTACTGGGTGCTCAGTGCTGAGGGTGGTGCTGGGTGCTCAGTACTCAGGGTGCTGGGTGCTCAGTACTCAGGGTGCTGGGTGCTCAGTGCTCGAGGTGCTCGGTGCTCAGTACTCGGGGTGCTGGGTGCTCAGTACTCAGGGTGCTGGGTGCTCAGTGCTCAGGGTGCTGGGTGCTCAGTGCTCGGGGTACTGGGTGCTCAGTGCTGAGGGTGGTGCTGGGTGCTCAGTACTCAGGGTGCTGGGTGCTCAGTGCTCAGGGTGCTGGGTGCTCAGTACTAAGGGTGCTGGGTGCTCAGTACTCAGGGTGCTCGGTGCTCAGTACTCAGGGTGCTGGGTGCTCAGTGCTCAGGGTGCTGGGTACTCAGTACTCAGGGTGCTGGGTGCTCAGTACTCAGCGTGCTGGGTGCTCAGTGCTCAGGGAGCTGGGTGCTCAGTGCTCAGGCTGCTGGGTGCTCAGTACTCAGGGTGCTGGGTGCTCAGTGCTCATGGTGATCAGTGCTCAGTACTCAGGCTGCTGGGTGCTCAGTGCTCCGGGTGCTGGGTGCTCAGTACACGGGGTGCTGGGTGCTCTGTACTCAGGGTGCTGGGTGCTCAGTCCTCGGGGTGCTCCGTGCTCAGTGCTCAGGGTGCTGGGTGCTCAGTACTCAGGGTGCTCGGTGCTCAGTACTCAGGGTTCTCAGTGCTCAGGGTGCTGGGTGCTCAGTACTCAGGGTGCTCAGTGCTCAGTACTAGGGGTGCTGGTTGCTCAGTACTCAGGGTGCTCAGTGCTCAGTACTCGGGGTGCTGGGTGCTCAGTGCTCAGTGTGCTCAGTGCGCAGTGCTCGGGGTGCTGGGTGCTCAGTGCTCGGGGTGCTAGGTGCTCAGTACTCAGGGTGCTGTGTGCACAGTGCTCAGTACTCAGCGTGCTGGGTTCTCAGTGCTCAGAGTGTTGGGTGCTCAGTACTCAGGGTGCTGGTTGCTCAGTGCTCAGTGCTCAGAGTGCTCATTGCTCAGGGTGCTCAGTGCTCAGGGTGCTGGGTGCTCAGGGTGCTGGGTGCTCAGTGCTCGGGGTGCTGGGTGCTCATTGCTCAGTGCTCAGGGTGCTGGGTGCTCAGTGCTCAGTGCTCAGGGTGCTGGTTGTTCAGTACTCAGGGTGCTCGGTGCTCAGTGCTCAGGGTGCTGGGTGCTCAGTACTCAGGGTGCTGGGTGCTCAGTGCTCGGGGTGCTGGGTGCTCAGTGCTCAGGGTGATCAGTGCTCAGTACTCAGGGTGCTGGGTGCTCAGTGCTCAGGGTGCTGGGTGCTCAGTCCTCAGGGTGCTCAGTACTCAGGGTGCTCGGTGCTCAGTGCTCAGTACTCAGGGTGCTCAGTACTCAGGGTGCTGAGTGCTCAGTGCTCGGGGTGCTGGGTGCTCAGTACTCAGGATGCTGGGTGCTCAGTACTCGGGGTGCTGGGTGCTCAGTACTCAGTGTGCTGGGTGCTCAGTGCTCGGGGTGCTGGGTGCTCAGTGCTCAGGGTGATCGGTGCTCTGTGCTCAGGGTGCTGGGTGCTCAGTCCCCCGGGTGCTCAGTGCTCAGGGTGCTGGGTGCTCAGTACTCAGTGTGCTGGGTGCTCAGTACTCAGGGTGCTGGGTGCTCAGTGCTCAGGGTGCTGGGTGCTCAGTACTCTGGGTGTTGGGTGCTCAGTACTCAGGGTGCTGGGTGCTCCGTGCTCGGGGTGCTGGGTGCTCAGTGCTCAGGGTGCTGGGTGCTCAGTGCTTAGGGTGCTGGGTGCTCTGTACTCAGGGTGCTGGGTGCTTAGTGCTCGGGGTGCTCGGTGCTCAGTACTCAAGGTGCTGGGTGCTCAGTGCTCAGGGTGCTGGGTGCTCAGTCCTCGGGGTGCTCAGGGTGCTGGGTGCTCAGTGGTCAGGGTGCTGGGTGCTCAGTGCTCGGGGTGCTGGGTGCTGAGTGCTCAGGGTGCTGGGTGCTCAGTGCTCGGGGTGCTCGGTGCTCAGTGCTCAGGGTCCTGGGTGCTCAGTACTCATGGTGCTGGGTGCTTAGTACTCAGGGTGCTCAGTGATCAGTACACAGGGTGCTTTGTGCTCAGTGCTCGGGGTGCTGGGTGCTCAGTGCTCAGTACTCAGGGTGCTGGGTGCTCAGTGCTCGGGGTGCTGGGTGCTCAGTACTCAGCGTGCTGGGTGCTCAATACTCAGGGTGCTGGGTGCTCAGTGCTCAGGGTGCTGGTGTCACACTGCTCAGGGTGCTGGTTGCTCAGTGATTGGGGTGCTGGGTGCTTAGTACTCAGGGTGCTCAGTGCTCAGGGAGCTCGGTGCTCATTACTCAGGGTGCTGGGTGCTCAGTTCTCAGTGCTCGGGGTCCTGGGTGCTCCGTGCTCAGGGTGCTGGGTGCTCAGTGCTCTGGGTGCTTAGTGCTCAGTACTCAGGGTGCTGGGTGCTCAGTACTCATGGTGCTGGGTGCTCATTCTCAGGGTGCTAGGGGCTCAGTACTCAGGGTGCTGGGTGCTCAGTACTCAGGGTGCTCGGTTCTCAGTACTCAGGGTGCTGGGTGCTCAGTGCTCGGGGTGCTGGGTGCTCAGTGCTCAGTACTCAGGGTGCTGGGTGCTCAGTGCTCGGGGTGCTGGGTGCTCAGTACTCAGCGTGCTTGGTGCTCAATACTCAGGGTGCTGGGTGCTCAGTGCTCAGGGTGCTGGTGTCACACTGCTCAGGGTGCTGGTTGCTCAGTGATTGGGGTGCTGGGTGCTTAGTACTCAGGGTGCTCAGTGCTCAGGGAGCTCGGTGCTCATTACTCAGGGTGCTGGGTGCTCAGTTCTCAGTGCTCGGGGTCCTGGGTGCTCCGTGCTCAGGGTGCTGGGTGCTCAGTGCTCTGGGTGCTTAGTGCTCAGTACTCAGGGTGCTGGGTGCTCAGTACTCATGGTGCTGGGTGCTCATTCTCAGGGTGCTAGGGGCTCAGTACTCAGGGTGCTGGGTGCTCAGTACTCAGGGTGCTCGTTTCTCAGTACTCAGGGTGCTGGGTGCTCAGTGCTCGGGGTTCTGGGTGCTCAGTACTCGGGGTGCTCAGTGCTCAGTACTCAGGGTGCTGGGTGCTCAGTACTCAGGGTGCTGGGTGCTCAGTGCTCGGGGTGCTCGGTGCTCAGTACTCGGGGTGCTGGGTGCTCAGTACTCAGGGTGCTGGGTGCTCAGTCCTCAGGGTGCTGGGTGTTCAGTGCTCGGGGTGCTGGGTGCTCAGTGCTGAGGGTGGTGCTGGGTGCTCAGTACTCAGGGTGCTGGGTGCTCAGTGCTCAGGGTGCTGGGTGCTCAGTACTAAGGGTGCTGGGTGCTCAGTACTCAGGGTGCGCGGTGCTCAGTACTCAGGGTGCTGGGTGCTCAGTACTCAGGGTGCTGGGTGCTCAGTGCTCAGGGTGCTGGGTGCTCAGTGCTCAGGCTGCTGGGTGCTCAGTACTCAGGGTGCTGGGTGCTCAGTGCTCATGGTGATCGGTGCTCAGTACTCAGGGTGCTGGGTGCTCAGTGCTCGGGGTGCTGGGTGCTCAGTACACGGGGTGCTGGGTGCTCTGTACTCAGGGTGCTGGGTGCTCAGTGCTCGGGGTCCTAGGTGCTCAGTGCTCAGGGTGATCGGTGCTCAGTACTCAGCGTGCTGGGTGCTCAGTGCTCAGAGTGTTGGGTGCTCAGTACTCAGGGTGCTGGGTGCTCAGTGCTCAGTGCTCAGGGTGCTCAGTGCTCAGGGTGCTCAGTGCTCAGGGTGCTGGGTGCTCAGGGTGCTGGGTGCTCAGTGCTCGGGGTGCTGGGTGCTCAGTGCTCAGTGCTCAGGGTGCTGGGTGCTCAGTGCTCAGTGCTCAGGGTGCTGGGTGTTCAGTACTCAGGGTGCTCGGTGCTCAGTGCTCAGGGTGCTGTGTGCTCAGTACTCAGGGTGCTGGGTGCTCAGTGCTCGGGGTGCTTGGTGCTCAGTGATCAGGGTGATCTGTGCTCACTACTCAGGGTGCTGGGTGCTCCGTGCTCGGGGTGCTGGCTGCTCAGTGCTCAGGGTGCTATGTGCTCAGTGCTCAGGGTGCTGGGTGCTCAGTACTCAGGGTGCTGGGTGCTTAGTGCTCGGGGTGCTCGGTGCTCAGTACTCAAGGTGCTGGGTGCTCAGTGCTCAGGGTGCTGGGTGCTCAGTCCTCGGGGTGCTCCGTGCTCAGGGTGCTGGGTGCTCAGTGCTCAGGGTGCTGGGTGCTCAGTGCTCGGGGTGCTGGGTGCTGAGTTCTCAGGGTGCTGGGTGCTCAGTGCTCGGGGTGCTCGGTGCTCAGTGCTCAGGGTCCTGGGTGCTCAGTACTCAGGGTGCTGGGTGCTTAGTACTCAGGGTGCTCAGTGCTCAGTACACAGGGTGCTGGGTGCTCAGTGCTCGGGGTGCTGGGTGCTCAGTGCTCAGTACTCAGGGTGCTGGTTGCTCAGTGCTCGGGGTGCTGGGTGCTCAGTACTCAGCATGCTGGGTGCTCAGTACTCAGGGTGCTGGGTGCTCAGTGCTCAGGGTGCTGGGTGCTCAGTGCTCAGGGTGCTGGGTGCTCAGTGATCGGGGTGCTGGGTGCTCAGTACTCAGGGTGCTCAGTGCTCGGGGAGCTCGGTGCTCAGTACTCAGTGTGCTGGGTGCTCAGTATTCAGTGCTCGCGGTCCTGTGTGCTCCGTGCTCGGGGTGCTGGGTTCTCAGTGCTCTGGGTGCTTAGTGCTCAATACTCCGGGTGCTGGGTGCTCAGTACTCATGGTGCTGCGTGCTCATTCTCAGGGTTCTAGGGGCTCAGTACTCAGGGTGCTGGGTGCTCAGTACTCAGGCTGCTCGGTTCTCAGTACTCAGGGTGCTGGGTGCTCATTCTCGGGGTGCTGGGTGCTCAGTGCTCGGGGTGCTGGGTGCTCAGTACTCAGGGTGCTGGGGGCTCAGTACTCAGGGTGCTGGGTGCTCAGTACTCAGGGTGATCTGTTCTCAGTACTCAGGTTGCTGGGTGCTCAGTGCTCGGGGTGCTGGGTGCTCAGTACTCGGGGTGCTGGGTGCTCAGTACTCAGGGTGCTGGGTGCTCAGTGCTCAGGGTGCTGGGTGCTCAGTGCTCGGGGTACTGGGTGCTCAGTGCTGAGGGTGGTGCTGGGTGCTCAGTACTCAGGGTGCTGGGTGCTCAGTACTCAGGGTGCTGGGTGCTCAGTGCTCGAGGTGCTCGGTGCTCAGTACTCGGGGTGCTGGGTGCTCAGTACTCAGGGTGCTGGGTGCTCAGTGCTCAGGGTGCTGGGTGCTCAGTGCTCGGGGTACTGGGTGCTCAGTGCTGAGGGTGGTGCTGGGTGCTCAGTACTCAGGGTGCTGGG
Organism: Microtus oregoni; assembly: GCF_018167655.1. Taxonomy (NCBI): domain Eukaryota; kingdom Metazoa; phylum Chordata; class Mammalia; order Rodentia; family Cricetidae; genus Microtus; species Microtus oregoni. The sequence goes on along the minus strand of NW_024544897.1, from coordinate 117,400 downwards.
TGCTCAGTGCTCAGGGTGCTGGGTGCTCAGTACTAAGGGTGCTGGGTGCTCAGTACTCAGGGTGCTCGGTGCTCAGTACTCAGGGTGCTGGGTGCTCAGTGCTCAGGGTGCTGGGTACTCAGTACTCAGGGTGCTGGGTGCTCAGTACTCAGGGTGCTGGGTGCTCAGTGCTCAGGGAGCTGGGTGCTCAGTGCTCAGGCTGCTGGGTGCTCAGTACTCAGGGTGCTGGGTGCTCAGTGCTCATGGTGATCAGTGCTCAGTACTCAGGGTGCTGGGTGCTCAGTGCTCCGGGTGCTGGGTGCTCAGTACACGGGGTGCTGGGTGCTCTGTACTCAGGGTGCTGGGTGCTCAGTCCTCGGGGTGCTCCGTGCTCAGTGCTCAGGGTGCTGGGTGCTCAGTACTCAGGGTGCTCGGTGCTCAGTACTCAGGGTTCTCAGTGCTCAGGGTGCTGGGTGCTCAGTACTCAGGGTGCTCAGTGCTCAGTACTAGGGGTGCTGGTTGCTCAGTACTCAGGGTGCTCAGTGCTCATTACTCGGGGTGCTGGGTGCTCAGTGCTCAGTGTGCTCAGTGCGCAGTGCTCGGGGTGCTGGGTGCTCAGTGCTCGGGGTGCTAGGTGCTCAGTACTCAGGGTGCTGTGTGCACAGTGCTCAGTACTCAGCGTGCTGGGTTCTCAGTGCTCAGAGTGTTGGGTGCTCAGTACTCAGGGTGCTGGTTGCTCAGTGCTCAGTGCTCAGAGTGCTCAGTGCTCAGGGTGCTCAGTGCTCAGGGTGCTGGGTGCTCAGGGTGCTGGGTGCTCAGTGCTCGGGGTGCTGGGTGCTCATTGCTCAGTGCTCAGGGTGCTGGGTGCTCAGTGCTCAGTGCGCAGGGTGCTGGTTGTTCAGTACTCAGGGTGCTCGGTGCTCAGTGCTCAGGGTGCTGGGTGCTCAGTACTCAGGGTGCTGGGTGCTCAGTGCTCGGGGTGCTGGGTGCTCAGTGCTCAGGGTGATCAGTGCTCAGTACTCAGGGTGCTGGGTGCTCAGTGCTCAGGGTGCTGGGTGCTCAGTCCTCAGGGTGCTCAGTACTCAGGGTGCTCGGTGCTCAGTGCTCAGTACTCAGGGTGCTCAGTACTCAGGGTGCTGAGTGCTCAGTGCTCGGGGTGCTGGGTGCTCAGTACTCAGGATGCTGGGTGCTCAGTACTCGGGGTGCTGGGTGCTCAGTACTCAGTGTGCTGGGTGCTCAGTGCTCGGGGTGCTGGGTGCTCAGTGCTCAGGGTGATCGGTGCTCTGTGCTCAGGGTGCTGGGTGCTCAGTCCCCCGGGTGCTCAGTGCTCAGGGTGCTGGGTGCTCAGTACTCAGTGTGCTGGGTGCTCAGTACTCAGGGTGCTGGGTGCTCAGTGCTCAGGGTGCTGGGTGCTCAGTACTCTGGGTGTTGGGTGCTCAGTACTCAGGGTGCTGGGTGCTCCGTGCTCGGGGTGCTGGGTGCTCAGTGCTCAGGGTGCTGGGTGCTCAGTGCTTAGGGTGCTGGGTGCTCTGTACTCAGGGTGCTGGGTGCTTAGTGCTCGGGGTGCTCGGTGCTCAGTACTCAAGGTGCTGGGTGCTCAGTGCTCAGGGTGCTGGGTGCTCAGTCCTCGGGGTGCTCAGGGTGCTGGGTGCTCAGTGCTCAGGGTGCTGGGTGCTCAGTGCTCGGGGTGCTGGGTGCTGAGTGCTCAGGGTGCTGGGTGCTCAGTGCTCGGGGTGCTCGGTGCTCAGTGCTCAGGGTCCTGGGTGCTCAGTACTCATGGTGCTGGGTGCTTAGTACTCAGGGTGCTCAGTGATCAGTACACAGGGTGCTGGGTGCTCAGTGCTCGGGGTGCTGGGTGCTCAGTGCTCAGTACTCAGGGTGCTGGGTGCTCAGTGCTCGGGGTGCTGGGTGCTCAGTACTCAGCGTGCTGGGTGCTCAATACTCAGGGTGCTGGGTGCTCAGTGCTCAGGGTGCTGGTGTCACACTGCTCAGGGTGCTGGTTGCTCAGTGATTGGGGTGCTGGGTGCTTAGTACTCAGGGTGCTCAGTGCTCAGGGAGCTTGGTGCTCATTACTCAGGGTGCTGGGTGCTCAGTTCTCAGTGCTCGGGTTCCTGGGTGCTCCGTGCTCAGGGTGCTGGGTGCTCAGTGCTCTGGGTGCTTAGAGCTCAGTACTCAGGGTGCTGGGTGCTCAGTACTCATGGTGCTGGGTGCTCATTCTCAGGGTGCTAGGGGCTCAGTACTCAGGGTGCTGGGTGCTCAGTACTCAGGGTGCTCGGTTCTCAGTACTCAGGGTGCTGGGTGCTCAGTGCTCGGTGTTCTGGGTGCTCAGTACTCGGGGTGCTCAGTGCTCAGTACTCAGGGTGCTGGGTGCTCAGTACTCAGGGTGCTGGGTGCTCAGTGCTCGGGGTGCTCGGTGCTCAGTACTCGGGGTGCTGGGTGCTCAGTACTCAGGGTGCTGGGTGCTCAGTCCTCAGGGTGCTGGGTGTTCAGTGCTCGGGGTGCTGGGTGCTCAGTGCTGAGGGTGGTGCTGGGTGCTCAGTACTCAGGGTGCTGGGTGCTCAGTGCTCAGGGTGCTGGGTGCTCAGTACTAAGGGTGCTGGGTGCTCAGTACTCAGGGTGCGCGGTGCTCAGTACTCAGGGTGCTGGGTGCTCAGTACTCAGGGTGCTGGGTGCTCAGTGCTCAGGGTGCTGGGTGCTCAGTGCTCAGGCTGCTGGGTGCTCAGTACTCAGGGTGCTGGGTGCTCAGTGCTCATGGTGATCGGTGCTCAGTACTCAGGGTGCTGGGTGCTCAGTGCTCGGGGTGCTGGGTGCTCAGTACACGGGGTGCTGGGTGCTCTGTACTCAGGGTGCTGGGTGCTCAGTGCTCGGGGTCCTAGGTGCTCAGTGCTCAGGGTGATCGGTGCTCAGTACTCAGCGTGCTGGGTGCTCAGTGCTCAGAGTGTTGGGTGCTCAGTACTCAGGGTGCTGGGTGCTCAGTGCTCAGTGCTCAGGGTGCTCAGTGCTCAGGGTGCTCAGTGCTCAGGGTGCTGGGTGCTCAGGGTGCTGGGTGCTCAGTGCTCGGGGTGCTGGGTGCTCAGTGCTCAGTGCTCAGGGTGCTGGGTGCTCAGTGCTCAGTGCTCAGGGTGCTGGGTGTTCAGTACTCAGGGTGCTCGGTGCTCAGTGCTCAGGGTGCTGGGTGCTCAGTACTCAGGGTGCTGGGTGCTCAGTGCTCGGGGTGCTGGGTGCTCAGTGATCAGGGTGATCTGTGCTCACTACTCAGGGTGCTGGGTGCTCAGTGCTCCGGGTCCTGGGTGCTCAGTCCTCAGGGTGCTCGGTGCTCAGTGCTCAGTACTCAGGGTGCTCAGTACTCAGGGTGCTGGGTGCTCAGTGCTCGGGGTGCTGGGTGCTCAGTACTCAGGGTGCTGGGTGCTCAGTACTCAGGGTGCTGGGTGCTCAGTACTCAGGGTGCTGGGTGCTCAGTCCTCCGGGTGCTCAGTGCTCAGGGTGCTGGGTGCTCAGTACTCAGGGTGCTGGGTGCTCAGTACTCGGGGTGCTGGGTGCTCAGTGCTCAGGGTGATCGGTGCTCAGTGCTCAGGGTGCTGGGTGCTCAGTCCTCCGGGTGCTCAGTGCTCAGGGTGCTGGGTGCTCAGTACTCAGGGTGCTGGGTGCTCAGTACTCGGGGTGCTGGGTGCTCAGTGCTCAGGGTGCTGGGTGCTCAGTGCTCGGGGTGCTGGGTGCTCAGTGCTCAGGGTGATCGGTGCTCAGTGCTCAGGGTGCTGGGTGCTCAGTCCTCCGGGTGCTCAGTGCTCAGGGTGCTGGGTGCTCAGTACTCAGGGTGCTGGGTGCTCAGTACTCGGGGTGCTGGGTGCTCAGTGCTCAGGGTGCTGGGTGCTCAGTACTCTGGGTGTTGGGTGCTCAGTACTCAGGGTGCTGGGTGCTCCGTGCTCGGGGTGCTGGCTGCTCAGTGCTCAGGGTGCTATGTGCTCAGTGCTCAGGGTGCTGGGTGCTCAGTACTCAGGGTGCTGGGTGCTTAGTGCTCGGGGTGCTCGGTGCTCAGTACTCAAGGTGCTGGGTGCTCAGTGCTCAGGGTGCTGGGTGCTCAGTCCTCGGGGTGCTCCGTGCTCAGGGTGCTGGGTGCTCAGTGCTCAGGGTGCTGGGTGCTCAGTGCTCGGGGTGCTGGGTGCTGAGTTCTCAGGGTGCTGGGTGCTCAGTGCTCGGGGTGCTCGGTGCTCAGTGCTCAGGGTCCTGGGTGCTCAGTACTCAGGGTGCTGGGTGCTTAGTACTCAGGGTGCTCAGTGCTCAGTACACAGGGTGCTGGGTGCTCAGTGCTCGGGGTGCTGGGTGCTCAGTGCTCAGTACTCAGGGTGCTGGTTGCTCAGTGCTCGGGGTGCTGGGTGCTCAGTACTCAGCATGCTGGGTGCTCAGTACTCAGGGTGCTGGGTGCTCAGTGCTCAGGGTGCTCGGTGCTCAGTGCTCAGGGTGCTGGGTGCTCAGTGATCGGGGTGCTGGGTGCTCAGTACTCAGGGTGCTCAGTGCTCGGGGAGCTCGGTGCTCAGTACTCAGGGTGCTGGGTGCTCAGTATTCAGTGCTCGCGGTCCTGGGTGCTCCGTGCTCGGGGTGCTGGGTTCTCAGTGCTCTGGGTGCTTAGTGCTCAGTACTCCGGGTGCTGGGTGCTCAGTACTCATGGTGCTGCGTGCTCATTCTCAGGGTTCTAGGGGCTCAGTACTCAGGGTGCTGGGTGCTCAGTACTCAGGGTGCTCGGTTCTCAGTACTCAGGGTGCTGGGTGCTCATTCTCGGGGTGCTGGGTGCTCAGTGCTCGGGGTGCTGGGTGCTCAGTACTCAGGGTGCTGGGGGCTCAGTACTCAGGGTGCTGGGTGCTCAGTACTCAGGGTGATCTGTTCTCAGTACTCAGGTTGCTGGGTGCTCAGTGCTCGGGGTGCTGGGTGCTCAGTACTCGGGGTGCTCAGTGCTCAGTACTCAGGGTGCTGGGTGCTCAGTACTCAGGGTGCTGGGTGCTCAGTGCTCGAGGTGCTCGGTGCTCAGTACTCGGGGTGCTGGGTGCTCAGTACTCAGGGTGCTGGGTGCTCAGTGCTCAGGGTGCTGGGTACTCAGTGCTCGGGGTACTGGGTGCTCAGTGCTGAGGGTGGTGCTGGGTGCTCAGTACTCAGGGTGCTGGGTGCTCAGTGCTCAGGGTGCTGGGTGCTCAGTACTAAGGGTGCTGGGTGCTCAGTACTCAGGGTGCTCGGTGCTCAGTACTCAGGGTGCTGGGTGCTCAGTGCTCAAGGTGCTGGGTACTCAGTACTCAGGGTGCTGGGTGCTCAGTACTCAGGGTGCTGGGTGCTCAGTGCTCAGGGAGCTGGGTGCTCAGTGCTCAGGCTGCTGGGTGCTCAGTACTCAGGGTGCTGGGTGCTCAGTGCTCATGGTGATCAGTGCTCAGTACTCAGGGTGCTGGGTGCTCAGTGCTCGGGGTGCTGGGTGCTCAGTACACGGGGTGCTGGGTGCTCTGTACTCAGGGTGCTGGGTGCTCAGTGCTCGGGGTCCTAGGTGCTCAGTGCTCAGGGTGATCGGTGCTCAGTACTCAGCGTGCTGGGTGCTCAGTGCTCAGAGTGTTGGGTGCTCAGTACTCAGGGTGCTGGGTGCTCAGTGCTCAGTGCTCAGGGTGCTCAGTGCTCAGGGTGCTCAGTCCTCAGGGTGCTGGGTGCTCAGGGTGCTGGGTGCTCAGTGCTCGGGGTGCTGGGTGCTCAGTGCTCAGGGTGCTGGGTGTTCAGTACTCAGGGTGCTTGGTGCTCAGTGCTCAGTGCTCAGGGTGCTGGGTGTTCAGTACTCAGTGCTCAGGGTGCTGGGTGTTCAGTACTCAGGGTGCTTGGTGCTCAGAGCTCAGGGTGCTGGGTGCTCAGTACTCAGGGTGCTGGGTGCTCAGTGCTCGGGGTGCTGGGTGCTCAGTGATCAGGGTGATCTGTGCTCAGTACTCAGGGTGCTGGGTGCTCAGTGCTCAGGGTGCTGGGTGCTCAGTCCTCAGGGTGCTCAGTACTCAGGGTGCTCGGTGCTCAGTGCTCAGTACTCAGGGTGCTCAGTACTCAGGGTGCTGGGTGCTCAGTGCTCGGGGTGCTGGGTGCTCAGTACTCAGGGTGCTGGGTGCTCAGTACTCGGGGTGCTGGGTGCTCAGTGCTCAAGGTGCTGGGTACTCAGTACTCAGGGTGCTGGGTGCTCAGTACTCAGGGTGCTGGGTGCTCAGTGCTCAGGGAGCTGGGTGCTCAGTGCTCAGGCTGCTGGGTGCTCAGTACTCAGGGTGCTGGGTGCTCAGTGCTCATGGTGATCAGTGCTCAGTACTCAGGGTGCTGGGTGCTCAGTGCTCGGGGTGCTGGGTGCTCAGTACACAGGGTGCTGGGTGCTCTGTACTCAGGGTGCTGGGTGCTCAGTGCTCGGGGTCCTAGGTGCTCAGTGCTCAGTGCTCAGGGTGCTGGGTGTTCAGTACTCAGTGCTCAGGGTGCTGGGTGTTCAGTACTCAGGGTGCTTGGTGCTCAGTGCTCAGGGTGCTGGGTGCTCAGTACTCAGGGTGCTGGGTGCTCAGTGCTCGGGGTGCTGGGTGCTCAGTGATCAGGGTGATCTGTGCTCAGTACTCAGGGTGCTGGGTGCTCAGTGCTCAGGGTGCTGGGTGCTCAGTCCTCAGGGTGCTCAGTACTCAGGGTGCTCGGTGCTCAGTGCTCAGTACTCAGGGTGCTCAGTACTCAGGGTGCTGGGTGCTCAGTGCTCGGGGTTCTGGGTGCTCAGTACTCGGGGTGCTCAGTGCTCAGTACTCAGGGTGCTGGGTGCTCAGTACTCAGGGTGCTGGGTGCTCAGTGCTCGGGGTGCTCGGTGCTCAGTACTCGGGGTGCTGGGTGCTCAGTACTCAGGGTGCTGGGTGCTCAGTCCTCAGGGTGCTGGGTGTTCAGTGCTCGGGGTGCTGGGTGCTCAGTGCTGAGGGTGGTGCTGGGTGCTCAGTACTCAGGGTGCTGGGTGCTCAGTACTCAGGGTGCTGGGTGCTCAGTACTCAGGGTGCTGGGTGCTCAGTGCTCAGGGTGCTGGGTGCTCAGTGCTCAGGCTGCTGGGTGCTCAGTACTCAGGGTGCTGGGTGCTCAGTGCTCATGGTGATCGGTGCTCAGTACTCAGGGTGCTGGGTGCTCAGTGCTCGGGGTGCTGGGTGCTCAGTACACGGGGTGCTGGGTGCTCTGTACTCAGGGTGCTGGGTGCTCAGTGCTCGGGGTCCTAGGTGCTCAGTGCTCAGGGTGATCGGTGCTCAGTACTCAGCGTGCTGGGTGCTCAGTGCTCAGAGTGTTGGGTGCTCAGTACTCAGGGTGCTGGGTGCTCAGTGCTCAGTGCTCAGGGTGCTCAGTGCTCAGGGTGCTCAGTGCTCAGGGTGCTGGGTGCTCAGGGTGCTGGGTGCTCAGTGCTCGGGGTGCTGGGTGCTCAGTGCTCAGTGCTCAGGGTGCTGGGTGCTCAGTGCTCAGTGCTCAGGGTGCTGGGTGTTCAGTACTCAGGGTGCTCGGTGCTCAGTGCTCAGGGTGCTGGGTGCTCAGTACTCAGGGTGCTGGGTGCTCAGTGCTCGGGGTGCTGGGTGCTCAGTGATCAGGGTGATCTGTGCTCACTACTCAGGGTGCTGGGTGCTCAGTGCTCCGGGTCCTGGGTGCTCAGTCCTCAGGGTGCTCGGTGCTCAGTGCTCAGTACTCAGGGTGCTCAGTACTCAGGGTGCTGGGTGCTCAGTGCTCGGGGTGCTGTGTGCTCAGTACTCAGGGTGCTGGGTGCTCAGTACTCGGGGTGCTGGGTGCTCAGTACTCAGGGTGCTGGGTGCTCAGTCCTCCGGGTGCTCAGTGCTCAGGTTGCTGGATGCTCAGTACTCAGGGTGCTTGGTGCTCAGTACTCGGGGTGCTGGGTGCTCAGTGCTCAGGGTGATCGGTGCTCAGTGCTCAGGGTGCTGGGTGCTCAGTCCTCCGGGTGCTCAGTGCTCAGGGTGCTGGGTGCTCAGTACTCAGGGTGCTGGGTGCTCAGTACTCGGGGTGCTGGGTGCTCAGTGCTCAGGGTGCTGGGTGCTCAGTGCTCGGGGTGCTGGGTGCTCAGTGCTCAGGGTGATCGGTGCTCAGTGCTCAGGGTGCTGGGTGCTCAGTCCTCCGGGTGCTCAGTGCTCAGGGTGCTGGGTGCTCAGTACTCAGGGTGCTGGGTGCTCAGTACTCGGGGTGCTGGGTGCTCAGTGCTCAGGGTGCTGGGTGCTCAGTACTCTGGGTGTTGGGTGCTCAGTACTCAGGGTGCTGGGTGCTCCGTGCTCGGGGTGCTGGCTGCTCAGTGCTCAGGGTGCTATGTGCTCAGTGCTCAGGGTGCTGGGTGCTCAGTACTCAGGGTGCTGGGTGCTTAGTGCTCGGGGTGCTCGGTGCTCAGTACTCAAGGTGCTGGGTGCTCAGTGCTCAGGGTGCTGGGTGCTCAGTCCTCGGGGTGCTCCGTGCTCAGGGTGCTGGGTGCTCAGTGCTCAGGGTGCTGGGTGCTCAGTGCTCGGGGTGCTGGGTGCTGAGTTCTCAGGGTGCTGGGTGCTCAGTGCTCGGGGTGCTCGGTGCTCAGTGCTCAGGGTCCTGGGTGCTCAGTACTCAGGGTGCTGGGTGCTTAGTACTCAGGGTGCTCAGTGCTCAGTACACAGGGTGCTGGGTGCTCAGTGCTCGGGGTGCTGGGTGCTCAGTGCTCAGTACTCAGGGTGCTGGTTGCTCAGTGCTCGGGGTGCTGGGTGCTCAGTACTCAGCATGCTGGGTGCTCAGTACTCAGGGTGCTGGGTGCTCAGTGCTCAGGGTGCTGGGTGCTCAGTGCTCAGGGTGCTGGGTGCTCAGTGATCGGGGTCCTGGATGCTCAGTACTCAGGGTGCTCAGTGCTCGGGGAGCTCGGTGCTCAGTACTCAGGGTGCTGGGTGCTCAGTATTCAGTGCTCGCGGTCCTGGGTGCTCCGTGCTCGGGGTGCTGGGTTCTCAGTGCTCTGGGTGCTTAGTGCTCAGTACTCCGGGTGCTGGGTGCTCAGTACTCATGGTGCTGCGTGCTCATTCTCAGGGTTCTAGGGGCTCAGTACTCAGGGTGCTGGGTGCTCAGTACTCAGGGTGCTCGGTTCTCAGTACTCAGGGTGCTGGGTGCTCATTCTCGGGGTGCTGGGTGCTCAGTGCTCGGGGTGCTGGGTGCTCAGTACTCAGGGTGCTGGGGGCTCAGTACTCAGGGTGCTGGGTGCTCAGTACTCAGGGTGATCTGTTCTCAGTACTCAGGTTGCTGGGTGCTCAGTGCTCGGGGTGCTGGGTGCTCAGTACTCGGGGTGCTCAGTGCTCAGTACTCAGGGTGCTGGGTGCTCAGTACTCAGGGTGCTGGGTGCTCAGTGCTCGAGGTGCTCGGTGCTCAGTACTCGGGGTGCTGGGTGCTCAGTACTCAGGGTGCTGGGTGCTCAGTGCTCAGGGTGCTGGGTACTCAGTGCTCGGGGTACTGGGTGCTCAGTGCTGAGGGTGGTGCTGGGTGCTCAGTACTCAGGGTGCTGGGTGCTCAGTGCTCAGGGTGCTGGGTGCTCAGTACTAAGGGTGCTGGGTGCTCAGTACTCAGGGTGCTCGGTGCTCAGTACTCAGGGTGCTGGGTGCTCAGTGCTCAAGGTGCTGGGTACTCAGTACTCAGGGTGCTGGGTGCTCAGTACTCAGGGTGCTGGGTGCTCAGTGCTCAGGGAGCTGGGTGCTCAGTGCTCAGGCTGCTGGGTGCTCAGTACTCAGGGTGCTGGGTGCTCAGTGCTCATGGTGATCAGTGCTCAGTACTCAGGGTGCTGGGTGCTCAGTGCTCGGGGTGCTGGGTGCTCAGTACACGGGGTGCTGGGTGCTCTGTACTCAGGGTGCTGGGTGCTCAGTGCTCGGGGTCCTAGGTGCTCAGTGCTCAGGGTGATCGGTGCTCAGTACTCAGCGTGCTGGGTGCTCAGTGCTCAGAGTGTTGGGTGCTGGGTGCTCAGGGTGCTGGGTGCTCAGTGCTCGGGGTGCTGGGTGCTCAGTGCTCAGGGTGCTGGGTGTTCAGTACTCAGGGTGCTTGGTGCTCAGTGCTCAGTGCTCAGGGTGCTGGGTGTTCAGTACTCAGTGCTCAGGGTGCTGGGTGTTCAGTACTCAGGGTGCTTGGTGCTCAGTGCTCAGGGTGCTGGGTGCTCAGTACTCAGGGTGCTGGGTGCTCAGTGCTCGGGGTGCTGGGTGCTCAGTGATCAGGGTGATCTGTGCTCAGTACTCAGGGTGCTGGGTGCTCAGTGCTCAGGGTGCTGGGTGCTCAGTCCTCAGGGTGCTCAGTACTCAGGGTGCTCGGTGCTCAGTGCTCAGTACTCAGGGTGCTCAGTACTCAGGGTGCTGGGTGCTCAGTGCTCGGGGTGCTGGGTGCTCAGTACTCAGGGTGCTGGGTGCTCAGTACTCGGGGTGCTGGGTGCTCAGTGCTCAAGGTGCTGGGTACTCAGTACTCAGGGTGCTGGGTGCTCAGTGCTCAGGGAGCTGGGTGCTCAGTGCTCAGGCTGCTGGGTGCTCAGTACTCAGGGTGCTGGGTGCTCAGTGCTCATGGTGATCAGTGCTCAGTACTCAGGGTGCTGGGTGCTCAGTGCTCGGGGTGCTGGGTGCTCAGTACACGGGGTGCTGGGTGCTCTGTACTCAGGGTGCTGGGTGCTCAGTGCTCGGGGTCCTAGGTGCTCAGTGCTCAGGGTGATCGGTGCTCAGTACTCAGCGTGCTGGGTGCTCAGTGCTCAGAGTGTTGGGTGCTCAGTACTCAGGGTGCTGGGTGCTCAGTGCTCAGTGCTCAGGGTGCTCAGTGCTCAGGGTGCTCAGTCCTCAGGGTGCTGGGTGCTCAGGGTGCTGGGTGCTCAGTGCTCGGGGTGCTGGGTGCTCAGTACTCAGGGTGCTGGGTGTTCAGTACTCAGGGTGCTTGGTGCTCAGTGCTCAGTGCTCAGGGTGCTGGGTGTTCAGTACTCAGTGCTCAGGCTGCTGGGTGTTCAGTACTCAGGGTGCTTGGTGCTCAGTGCTCAGGGTGCTGGGTGCTCAGTACTCAGGGTGCTGGGTGCTCAGTGCTCGGGGTGCTGGGTGCTCAGTGATCAGGGTGATCTGTGCTCAGTACTCAGGGTGCTGGGTGCTCAGTGCTCAGGGTGCTGGGTGCTCAGTCCTCAGGGTGCTCAGTACTCAGGGTGCTCGGTGCTCAGTGCTCAGTACTCAGGGTGCTCAGTACTCAGGGTGCTGGGTGCTCAGTGCTCGGGGTGCTGGGTGCTCAGTACTCAGGGTGCTGGGTGCTCAGTACTCGGGGTGCTGGGTGCTCAGTACTCAGGGTGCTGGGTGCTCAGTCCTCCGGGTGCTCAGTGCTCAGGGTGCTGCGTGCTCAGTACTCAGGGTGCTGGGTGCTCAGTACTCGGGGTGCTGGGTGCTCAGTGCTCAGGGTGATCGGTGCTCAGTGCTCAGGGTGCTGGGTGCTCAGTCCTCCGGGTGCTCAGTGCTCAGGGTGCTGGGTGCTCAGTACTCAGGGTGCTGGGTGCTCAGTACACGGGGTGCTGGGTGCTCAGTGCTCAGGGTGCTGGGTGCTCAGTGCTCGGGTGCTGGGTGCTCAGTGCTCAGGGTGATCGGTGCTCAGTGCTCAGGGTGCTGGGTGCTCAGTCCTCTGGGTGCACAGTGCTCAGGGTGCTGGGTGCTCAGTACTCAGGGTGCTGGGTGGTCAGTACTCGGGGTGCTGGGTGCTCAGTGCTCAGGGTGCTGGGTGCTCAGTACTCTGGTTGTTGGGTGCTCAGTACTCAGCGTGCTGGGTGCTCCGTGCTCGGGGTGCTGGCTGCTCAGTGCTCAGGGTGCTCTGTGCTCAGTGCTCAGGGTGCTGGGTGCTCAGTACTCTGGGTGCTGGGTGCTTAGTGCTCGGGGTGCTCGGTGCTCATTACTCAAGGTGCTGGGTGCTCAGTGCTCAGGGTGCTGGGTGCTCAGTCCTCGGGGTGCTCCGTGCTCAGGGTGCTGGGTGCTCAGTGCTCAGGGTCCTGGGTGCTCAGTGCTCGGGGTGCTGGGTGCTGAGTGCTCAGGGTGCTGGGTGCTCAGTGCTCGGGGTGCTCGGTGCTCAGTGCTCAGGGTCCCGGGTGCTCAGTACTCAGGGTGCTGGGTGCTTAGTACTCAGGGTGCTCAGTGCTCAGTACACAGGGTGCTGGGTGCTCAGTGCTCGGGGTGCTGGGTGCTCAGTACTCAGGGTGCTGGGTGCTCCGTGCTCGGGGTGCTGGCTGCTCAGTGCTCAGGGTGCTATGTGCTCAGTGCTCAGGGTGCTGGGTGCTCAGTACTCAGGGTGCTGGGTGCTTAGTGCTCGGGGTGCTCGGTGCTCAGTACTCAAGGTGCTGGGTGCTCAGTGCTCAGGGTGCTGGGTGCTAAGTCCTCGGGGTGCTCCGTGCTCAGGGTGCTGGGTGCTCAGTGCTCAGGGTGCTGGGTGCTCAGTGCTCGGGGTGCTGGGTGCTCAGTGCTCAGTACTCAGGGTGCTGGTTGCTCAATGCTCGGGGTGCTGGGTGCTCAGTACTCAGCATGCTGGGTGCTCAGTACTCAGGGTGCTGGGTGCTCAGTGCTCAGGGTGCTGGGTGCTCAGTGCTCAGGGTGCTGGGTTCTCAGTGATCGTGGTGCTGGGTGCTCAGTACTCAGGGTGCTCAGTGCTCGGGGAGCTCGGTGCTCAGTACTCAGTGTGCTGGGTGCTCAGTATTCAGTGCTCGCGGTCCTGGGTGCTCCGTGCTCGGGGTGCTGGGTTCTCAGTGCTCTGGGTGCTTAGTGCTCAATACTCCGGGTGCTGGGTGCTCAGTACTCATGGTGCTGCGTGCTCATTCTCAGGGTTCTAGGGGCTCAGTACTCAGGGTGCTGGGTGCTCAGTACTCAGGCTGCTCGGTTCTCAGTACTCAGGGTGCTGGGTGCTCATTCTCGGGGTGCTGGGTGCTCAGTGCTCGGGGTGCTGGGTGCTCAGTACTCAGGGTGCTGGGGGCTCAGTACTCAGGGTGCTGGGTGCTCAGTACTCAGGGTGATCTGTTCTCAGTACTCAGGTTGCTGGGTGCTCAGTGCTCGGGGTGCTGGGTGCTCAGTACTCGGGGTGCTGGGTGCTCAGTACTCAGGGTGCTGGGTGCTCAGTGCTCAGGGTGCTGGGTGCTCAGTGCTCGGGGTACTGGGTGCTCAGTGCTGAGGGTGGTGCTGGGTGCTCAGTACTCAGGGTGCTGGGTGCTCAGTACTCAGGGTGCTGGGTGCTCAGTGCTCGAGGTGCTCGGTGCTCAGTACTCGGGGTGCTGGGTGCTCAGTACTCAGGGTGCTGGGTGCTCAGTGCTCAGGGTGCTGGGTGCTCAGTGCTCGGGGTACTGGGTGCTCAGTGCTGAGGGTGGTGCTGGGTGCTCAGTACTCAGGGTGCTGGGTGCTCAGTGCTCAGGGTGCTGGGTGCTCAGTACTAAGGGTGCTGGGTGCTCAGTACTCAGGGTGCTCGGTGCTCAGTACTCAGGGTGCTGGGTGCTCAGTGCTCAGGGTGCTGGGTACTCAGTACTCAGGGTGCTGGGTGCTCAGTACTCAGGGTGCTGGGTGCTCAGTGCTCAGGGAGCTGGGTGCTCAGTGCTCAGGCTGCTGGGTGCTCAGTACTCAGGGTGCTGGGTGCTCAGTGCTCATGGTGATCAGTGCTCAGTACTCAGGGTGCTGGGTGCTCAGTGCTCCGGGTGCTGGGTGCTCAGTACACGGGGTGCTGGGTGCTCTGTACTCAGGGTGCTGGGTGCTCAGTCCTCGGGGTGCTCCGTGCTCAGTGCTCAGGGTGCTGGGTGCTCAGTACTCAGGGTGCTCGGTGCTCAGTACTCAGGGTTCTCAGTGCTCAGGGTGCTGGGTGCTCAGTACTCAGGGTGCTCAGTGCTCAGTACTAGGGGTGCTGGTTGCTCAGTACTCAGGGTGCTCAGTGCTCAGTACTCGGGGTGCTGGGTGCTCAGTGCTCAGTGTGCTCAGTGCGCAGTGCTCGGGGTGCTGGGTGCTGAGTGCTCGGGGTGCTAGGTGCTCAGTACTCAGGGTGCTGTGTGCACAGTGCTCAGTACTCAGCGTGCTGGGTTCTCAGTGCTCAGAGTGTTGGGTGCTCAGTACTCAGGGTGCTGGTTGCTCAGTGCTCAGTGCTCAGAGTGCTCAGTGCTCAGGGTGCTCAGTGCTCAGGGTGCTGGGTGCTCAGGGTGCTGGGTGCTCAGTGCTCGGGGTGCTGGGTGCTCATTGCTCAGTGCTCAGGGTGCTGGGTGCTCAGTGCTCAGGGTGCTGGTTGTTCAGTACTCAGGGTGCTCGGTGCTCAGTGCTCAGGGTGCTGGGTGCTCAGTACTCAGGGTGCTGGGTGCTCAGTGCTCGGGGTGCTGGGTGCTCAGTGCTCAGGGTGATCAGTGCTCAGTACTCAGGGTGCTGGGTGCTCAGTGCTCAGGGTGCTGGGTGCTCAGTCCTCAGGGTGCTCAGTACTCAGGGTGCTCGGTGCTCAGTGCTCAGTACTCAGGGTGCTCAGTACTCAGGGTGCTGAGTGCTCAGTGCTCGGGGTGCTGGGTGCTCAGTACTCAGGATGCTGGGTGCTCAGTACTCGGGGTGCTGGGTGCTCAGTACTCAGTGTGCTGGGTGCTCAGTGCTCGGGGTGCTGGGTGCTCAGTGCTCAGGGTGATCGGTGCTCTGTGCTCAGGGTGCTGGGTGCTCAGTCCCCCGGGTGCTCAGTGCTCAGGGTGCTGGGTGCTCAGTACTCAGTGTGCTGGGTGCTCAGTACTCAGGGTGCTGGGTGCTCAGTGCTCAGGGTGCTGGGTGCTCAGTACTCTGGGTGTTGGGTGCTCAGTACTCAGGGTGCTGGGTGCTCCGTGCTCGGGGTGCTGGGTGCTCAGTGCTCAGGGTGCTGGGTGCTCAGTGCTTAGGGTGCTGGGTGCTCTGTACTCAGGGTGCTGGGTGCTTAGTGCTCGGGGTGCTCGGTGCTCAGTACTCAAGGTGCTGGGTGCTCAGTGCTCAGGGTGCTGGGTGCTCAGTCCTCGGGGTGCTCAGGGTGCTGGGTGCTCAGTGCTCAGGGTGCTGGGTGCTCAGTGCTCGGGGTGCTGGGTGCTGAGTGCTCAGGGTGCTGGGTGCTCAGTGCTCGGGGTGCTCGGTGCTCAGTGCTCAGGGTCCTGGGTGCTCAGTACTCATGGTGCTGGGTGCTTAGTACTCAGGGTGCTCAGTGATCAGTACACAGGGTGCTGGGTGCTCAGTGCTCGGGGTGCTGGGTGCTCAGTGCTCAGTACTCAGGGTGCTGGGTGCTCAGTGCTCGGGGTGCTGGGTGCTCAGTACTCAGCGTGCTGGGTGCTCAATACTCAGGGTGATGGGTGCTCAGTGCTCAGGGTGCTGGTGTCACACTGCTCAGGGTGCTGGTTGCTCAGTGATTGGGGTGCTGGGTGCTTAGTACTCAGGGTGCTCAGTGCTCAGGGAGCTCGGTGCTCATTACTCAGGGTGCTGGGTGCTCAGTTCTCAGTGCTCGGGTTCCTGGGTGCTCCGTGCTCAGGGTGCTGGGTGCTCAGTGCTCTGGGTGCTTAGTGCTCAGTACTCAGGGTGCTGGGTGCTCAGTACTCATGGTGCTGGGTGCTCATTCTCAGGGTGCTAGGGGCTCAGTACTCAGGGTGCTGGGTGCTCAGTACTCAGGGTGCTCGGTTCTCAGTACTCAGGGTGCTGGGTGCTCAGTGCTCGGGGTTCTGGGTGCTCAGTACTCGGGGTGCTCGGTGCTCAGTACTCGGGGTGCTGGGTGCTCAGTACTCAGGGTGCTGGGTGCTCAGTCCTCAGGGTGCTGGGTGTTCAGTGCTCGGGGTGCTGGGTGCTCAGTGCTGAGGGTGGTGCTGGGTGCTCAGTACTCAGGGTGCTGGGTGCTCAGTGCTCAGGGTGCTGGGTGCTCAGTACTAAGGGTGCTGGGTGCTCAGTACTCAGGGTGCGCGGTGCTCAGTACTCAGGGTGCTGGGTGCTCAGTACTCAGGGTGCTGGGTGCTCAGTGCTCAGGGTGCTGGGTGCTCAGTGCTCAGGCTGCTGGGTGCTCAGTACTCAGGGTGCTGGGTGCTCAGTGCTCATGGTGATCGGTGCTCAGTACTCAGGGTGCTGGGTGCTCAGTGCTCGGGGTGCTGGGTGCTCAGTACACGGGGTGCTGGGTGCTCTGTACTCAGGGTGCTGGGTGCTCAGTGCTCGGGGTCCTAGGTGCTCAGTGCTCAGGGTGATCGGTGCTCAGTACTCAGCGTGCTGGGTGCTCAGTGCTCAGAGTGTTGGGTGCTCAGTACTCAGGGTGCTGGGTGCTCAGTGCTCAGTGCTCAGGGTGCTCAGTGCTCAGGGTGCTCAGTGCTCAGGGTGCTGGGTGCTCAGGGTGCTGGGTGCTCAGTGCTCGGGGTGCTGGGTGCTCAGTGCTCAGTGCTCAGGGTGCTGGGTGCTCAGTGCTCAGTGCTCAGGGTGCTGGGTGTTCAGTACTCAGGGTGCTCGGTGCTCAGTGCTCAGGGTGCTGGGTGCTCAGTACTCAGGGTGCTGGGTGCTCAGTGCTCGGGGTGCTGGGTGCTCAGTGATCAGGGTGATCTGTGCTCACTACTCAGGGTGCTGGGTGCTCAGTGCTCCGGGTCCTGGGTGCTCAGTCCTCAGGGTGCTCGGTGCTCAGTGCTCAGTACTCAGGGTGCTCAGTACTCAGGGTGCTGGGTGCTCAGTGCTCGGGGTGCTGGGTGCTCAGTACTCAGGGTGCTGGGTGCTCAGTACTCAGGGTGCTGGGTGCTCAGTACTCAGGGTGCTGGGTGCTCAGTCCTCCGGGTGCTCAGTGCTCAGGGTGCTGGGTGCTCAGTACTCAGGGTGCTGGGTGCTCAGTACTCGGGGTGCTGGGTGCTCAGTGCTCAGGGTGATCGGTGCTCAGTGCTCAGGGTGCTGGGTGCTCAGTCCTCCGGGTGCTCAGTGCTCAGGGTGCTGGGTGCTCAGTACTCAGGGTGCTGGGTGCTCAGTACTCGGGGTGCTGGGTGCTCAGTGCTCAGGGTGCTGGGTGCTCAGTGCTCGGGGTGCTGGGTGCTCAGTGCTCAGGGTGATCGGTGCTCAGTGCTCAGGGTGCTGGGTGCTCAGTCCTCCGGGTGCTCAGTGCTCAGGGTGCTGGGTGCTCAGTACTCTGGGTGTTGGGTGCTCAGTACTCAGGGTGCTGGGTGCTCCGTGCTCGGGGTGCTGGCTGCTCAGTGCTCAGGGTGCTATGTGCTCAGTGCTCAGGGTGCTGGGTGCTCAGTACTCAGGGTGCTGGGTGCTTAGTGCTCGGGGTGCTCGGTGCTCAGTACTCAAGGTGCTGGGTGCTCAGTGCTCAGGGTGCTGGGTGCTCAGTCCTCGGGGTGCTCCGTGCTCAGGGTGCTGGGTGCTCAGTGCTCAGGGTGCTGGGTGCTCAGTGCTCGGGGTGCTGGGTGCTGAGTTCTCAGGGTGCTGGGTGCTCAGTGCTCGGGGTGCTCGGTGCTCAGTGCTCAGGGTCCTGGGTGCTCAGTACTCAGGGTGCTGGGTGCTTAGTACTCAGGGTGCTCAGTGCTCAGTACACAGGGTGCTGGGTGCTCAGTGCTCGGGGTGCTGGGTGCTCAGTGCTCAGTACTCAGGGTGCTGGTTGCTCAGTGCTCGGGGTGCTGGGTGCTCAGTACTCAGCATGCTGGGTGCTCAGTACTCAGGGTGCTGGGTGCTCAGTGCTCAGGGTGCTGGGTGCTCAGTGCTCAGGGTGCTGGGTGCTCAGTGATCGGGGTGCTGGGTGCTCAGTACTCAGGGTGCTCAGTGCTCGGGGAGCTCGGTGCTCAGTACTCAGGGTGCTGGGTGCTCAGTATTCAGTGCTCGCGGTCCTGGGTGCTCCGTGCTCGGGGTGCTGGGTTCTCAGTGCTCTGGGTGCTTAGTGCTCAGTACTCCGGGTGCTGGGTGCTCAGTACTCATGGTGCTGCGTGCTCATTCTCAGGGTTCTAGGGGCTCAGTACTCAGGGTGCTGGGTGCTCAGTACTCAGGGTGCTCGGTTCTCAGTACTCAGGGTGCTGGGTGCTCATTCTCGGGGTGCTGGGTGCTCAGTGCTCGGGGTGCTGGGTGCTCAGTACTCAGGGTGCTGGGGGCTCAGTACTCAGGGTGCTGGGTGCTCAGTACTCAGGGTGATCTGTTCTCAGTACTCAGGTTGCTGGGTGCTCAGTGCTCGGGGTGCTGGGTGCTCAGTACTCGGGGTGCTCAGTGCTCAGTACTCAGGGTGCTGGGTGCTCAGTACTCAGGGTGCTGGGTGCTCAGTGCTCGAGGTGCTCGGTGCTCAGTACTCGGGGTGCTGGGTGCTCAGTACTCAGGGTGCTGGGTGCTCAGTGCTCAGGGTGCTGGGTACTCAGTGCTCGGGGTACTGGGTGCTCAGTGCTGAGGGTGGTGCTGGGTGCTCAGTACTCAGGGTGCTGGGTGCTCAGTGCTCAGGGTGCTGGGTGCTCAGTACTAAGGGTGCTGGGTGCTCAGTACTCAGGGTGCTCGGTGCTCAGTACTCAGGGTGCTGGGTGCTCAGTGCTCAAGGTGCTGGGTACTCAGTACTCAGGGTGCTGGGTGCTCAGTACTCAGGGTGCTGGGTGCTCAGTGCTCAGGGAGCTGGGTGCTCAGTGCTCAGGCTGCTGGGTGCTCAGTACTCAGGGTGCTGGGTGCTCAGTGCTCATGGTGATCAGTGCTCAGTACTCAGGGTGCTGGGTGCTCAGTGCTCGGGGTGCTGGGTGCTCAGTACACGGGGTGCTGGGTGCTCTGTACTCAGGGTGCTGGGTCCTCAGTGCTCGGGGTCCTAGGTGCTCAGTGCTCAGGGTGATCGGTGCTCAGTACTCAGCGTGCTGGGTGCTCAGTGCTCAGAGTGTTGGGTGCTCAGTACTCAGGGTGCTGGGTGCTCAGTGCTCAGTGCTCAGGGTGCTCAGTGCTCAGGGTGCTCAGTCCTCAGGGTGCTGGGTGCTCAGTGTGCTGGGTGCTCAGTGCTCGGGGTGCTGGGTGCTCAGTGCTCAGGGTGCTGGGTGTTCAGTACTCAGGGTGCTTGGTGCTCAGTGCTCAGTGCTCAGGGTGCTGGGTGTTCAGTACTCAGTGCTCAGGGTGCTGGGTGTTCAGTACTCAGGGTGCTTGGTGCTCAGTGCTCAGGGTGCTGGGTGCTCAGTACTCAGGGTGCTGGGTGCTCAGTGCTCGGGGTGCTGGGTGCTCAGTGATCAGGGTGATCTGTGCTCAGTACTCAGGGTGCTGGGTGCTCAGTGCTCAGGGTGCTGGGTGCTCAGTCCTCAGGGTGCTCAGTACTCAGGGTGCTCGGTGCTCAGTGCTCAGTACTCAGGGTGCTCAGTACTCAGGGTGCTGGGTGCTCAGTGCTCGGGGTGCTGGGTGCTCAGTACTCAGGGTGCTGGGTGCTCAGTACTCGGGGTGCTGGGTGCTCAGTGCTCAAGGTGCTGGGTACTCAGTACTCAGGGTGCTGGGTGCTCAGTACTCAGGGTGCTGGGTGCTCAGTTCTCAGGGAGCTGGGTGCTCAGTGCTCAGGCTGCTGGGTGCTCAGTACTCAGGGTGCTGGGTGCTCAGTGCTCATGGTGATCAGTGCTCAGTACTCAGGGTGCTGGGTGCTCAGTGCTCGGGGTGCTGGGTGCTCAGTACACGGGGTGCTGGGTGCTCTGTACTCAGGGTGCTGGGTGCTCAGTGCTCGGGGTCCTAGGTGCTCAGTGCTCAGGGTGATCGGTGCTCAGTACTCAGCGTGCTGGGTGCTCAGTGCTCAGAGTGTTGGGTGCTCAGTACTCAGGGTGCTGGGTGCTCAGTGCTCAGTGCTCAGGGTGCTCAGTGCTCAGGGTGCTCAGTCCTCAGGGTGCTGGGTGCTCAGGGTGCTGGGTGCTCAGTGCTCGGGGTGCTGGGTGCTCAGTACTCAGGGTGCTGGGTGTTCAGTACTCAGGGTGCTTGGTGCTCAGTGCTCAGTGCTCAGGTTGCTGGGTGTTCAGTACTTAGTGCTCAGGGTGCTGGGTGTTCAGTACTCAGGGTGCTTGGTGCTCAGTGCTCAGGGTGCTGGGTGCTCAGTACTCAGGGTGCTGGGTGCTCAGTGCTCGGGGTGCTGGGTGCTCAGTGATCAGGGTGATCTGTGCTCAGTACTCAGGGTGCTGGGTGCTCAGTGCTCAGGGTGCTGGGTGCTCAGTCCTCAGGGTGCTCAGTACTCAGGGTGCTCGGTGCTCAGTGCTCAGTACTCAGGGTGCTCAGTACTCAGGGTGCTGGGTGCTCAGTGCTCGGGGTTCTGGGTGCTCAGTACTCGGGGTGCTCAGTGCTCAGTACTCAGGGTGCTGGGTGCTCAGTACTCAGGGTGCTGGTTGCTCAGTGCTCGGGGTGCTCGGTGCTCAGTACTCGGGGTGCTGGGTGCTCAGTACTCAGGGTGCTGGGTGCTCAGTCCTCAGGGTGCTGGGTGTTCAGTGCTCGGGGTGCTGGGTGCTCAGTGCTGAGGGTGGTGCTGGGTGCTCAGTACTCAGGGTGCTGGGTGCTCAGTGCTCAGGGTGCTGGGTGCTCAGTACTAAGGGTGCTGGGTGCTCAGTACTCAGGGTGCGCGGTGCTCAGTACTCAGGGTGCTGGGTGCTCAGTACTCAGGGTGCTGGGTGCTCAGTGCTCAGGGTGCTGGGTGCTCAGTGCTCAGGCTGCTGGGTGCTCAGTACTCAGGGTGCTGGGTGCTCAGTTCTCATGGTGATCGGTGCTCAGTACTCAGGGTGCTGGGTGCTCAGTGCTCGGGGTGCTGGGTGCTCAGTACACGGGGTGCTGGGTGCTCTGTACTCAGGGTGCTGGGTGCTCAGTGCTCGGGGTCCTAGGTGCTCAGTGCTCAGGGTGATCGGTGCTCAGTACTCAGCGTGCTGGGTGCTCAGTGCTCAGAGTGTTGGGTGCTCAGTACTCAGGGTGCTGGGTGCTCAGTGCTCAGTGCTCAGGGTGCTGGGTGCTCAGGGTGCTGGGTGCTCAGTGCTCGGGGTGCTGGGTGCTCAGTGCTCAGTGCTCAGGGTGCTGGGTGCTCAGTGCTCAGTGCTCAGGGTGCTGGGTGTTCAGTACTCAGGGTGCTCGGTGCTCAGTGCTCAGGGTGCTGGGTGCTCAGTACTCAGGGTGCTGGGTGCTCAGTGCTCGGGGTGCTGGGTGCTCAGTGATCAGGGTGATCTGTGCTCACTACTCAGGGTGCTGGGTGCTCAGTGCTCCGGGTCCTGGGTGCTCAGTCCTCAGGGTGCTCGGTGCTCAGTGCTCAGTACTCAGGGTGCTCAGTACTCAGGGTGCTGGGTGCTCAGTGCTCGGGGTGCTGTGTGCTCAGTACTCAGGGTGCTGGGTGCTCAGTACTCGGGGTGCTGGGTGCTCAGTACTCAGGGTGCTGGGTGCTCAGTCCTCCGGGTGCTCAGTGCTCAGGGTGCTGGATGCTCAGTACTCAGGGTGCTTGGTGCTCAGTACTCGGGGTGCTGGGTGCTCAGTGCTCAGGGTGATCGGTGCTCAGTGCTCAGGGTGCTGGGTGCTCAGTCCTCCGGGTGCTCAGTGCTCAGGGTGCTGGGTGCTCAGTACTCAGGGTGCTGGGTGCTCAGTACTCGGGGTGCTGGGTGCTCAGTGCTCAGGGTGCTGGGTGCTCAGTGCTCGGGGTGCTGGGTGCTCAGTGCTCAGGGTGATCGGTGCTCAGTGCTCAGGGTGCTGGGTGCTCAGTCCTCCGGGTGCTCAGTGCTCAGGGTGCTGGGTGCTCAGTACTCAGGGTGCTGGGTGCTCAGTACTCGGGGTGCTGGGTGCTCAGTGCTCAGGGTGCTGGGTGCTCAGTACTCTGGGTGTTGGGTGCTCAGTACTCAGGGTGCTGGGTGCTCCGTGCTCGGGGTGCTGGCTGCTCAGTGCTCAGGGTGCTATGTGCTCAGTGCTCAGGGTGCTGGGTGCTCAGTACTCAGGGTGCTGGGTGCTTAGTGCTCGGGGTGCTCGGTGCTCAGTACTCAAGGTGCTGGGTGCTCAGTGCTCAGGGTGCTGGGTGCTCAGTCCTCGGGGTGCTCCGTGCTCAGGGTGCTGGGTGCTCAGTGCTCAGGGTGCTGGGTGCTCAGTGCTCGGGGTGCTGGGTGCTGAGTTCTCAGGGTGCTGGGTGCTCAGTGCTCGGGGTGCTCGGTGCTCAGTGCTCAGGGTCCTGGGTGCTCAGTACTCAGGGTGCTGGGTGCTTAGTACTCAGGGTGCTCAGTGCTCAGTACACAGGGTGCTGGGTGCTCAGTGCTCGGGGTGCTGGGTGCTCAGTGCTCAGTACTCAGGGTGCTGGTTGCTCAGTGCTCGGGGTGCTGGGTGCTCAGTACTCAGCAGGCTGGGTGCTCAGTACTCAGGGTGCTGGGTGCTCAGTGCTCAGGGTGCTGGGTGCTCAGTGCTCAGGGTGCTGGGTGCTCAGTGATTGGGGTCCTGGGTGCTCAGTACTCAGGGTGCTCAGTGCTCGGGGAGCTCGGTGCTCAGTACTCAGGGTGCTGGGTGCTCAGTATTCAGTGCTCGCGGTCCTGGGTGCTCCGTGCTCGGGGTGCTGGGTTCTCAGTGCTCTGGGTGCTTAGTGCTCAGTACTCCGGGTGCTGGGTGCTCAGTACTCATGGTGCTGCGTGCTCATTCTCAGGGTTCTAGGGGCTCAGTACTCAGGGTGCTGGGTGCTCAGTACTCAGGGTGCTCGGTTCTCAGTACTCAGGGTGCTGGGTGCTCATTCTCGGGGTGCTGGGTGCTCAGTGCTCGGGGTGCTGGGTGCTCAGTACTCAGGGTGCTGGGGGCTCAGTACTCAGGGTGCTGGGTGCTCAGTACTCAGGGTGATCTGTTCTCAGTACTCAGGTTGCTGGGTGCTCAGTGCTCGGGGTGCTGGGTGCTCAGTACTCGGGGTGCTCAGTGCTCAGTACTCAGGGTGCTGGGTGCTCAGTACTCAGGGTGCTGGGTGCTCAGTGCTCGAGGTGCTCGGTGCTCAGTACTCGGGGTGCTGGGTGCTCAGTACTCAGGGTGCTGGGTGCTCAGTGCTCAGGGTGCTGGGTACTCAGTGCTCGGGGTACTGGGTGCTCAGTGCTGAGGGTGGTGCTGGGTGCTCTGTACTCAGGGTGCTGGGTGCTCAGTGCTCAGGGTGCTGGGTGCTCAGTACTAAGGGTGCTGGGTGCTCAGTACTCAGGGTGCTCGGTGCTCAGTACTCAGGGTGCTGGGTGCTCAGTGCTCAAGGTGCTGGGTACTCAGTACTCAGGGTGCTGGGTGCTCAGTACTCAGGGTGCTGGGTGCTCAGTGCTCAGGGAGCTGGGTGCTCAGTGCTCAGGCTGCTGGGTGCTCAGTACTCAGGGTGCTGGGTGCTCAGTGCTCATGGTGATCAGTGCTCAGTACTCAGGGTGCTGGGTGCTCAGTGCTCGGGGTGCTGGGTGCTCAGTACACGGGGTGCTGGGTGCTCTGTACTCAGGGTGCTGGGTGCTCAGTGCTCGGGGTCCTAGGTGCTCAGTGCTCAGGGTGATCGGTGCTCAGTACTCAGCGTGCTGGGTGCTCAGTGCTCAGAGTGTTGGGTGCTCAGTACTCAGGGTGCTGGGTGCTCAGTGCTCAGTGCTCAGGGTGCTCAGTGCTCAGGGTGCTCAGTCCTCAGGGTGCTGGGTGCTCAGGGTGCTGGGTGCTCAGTGCTCGGGGTGCTGGGTGCTCAGTGCTCAGGGTGCTGGGTGTTCAGTACTCAGGGTGCTTGGTGCTCAGTGCTCAGTGCTCAGGGTGCTGGGTGTTCAGTACTCAGTGCTCAGGGTGCTGGTTGTTCAGTACTCAGGGTGCTTGGTGCTCAGTGCTCAGGGTGCTGGGTGCTCAGTACTCAGGGTGCTGGGTGCTCAGTGCTCGGGGTGCTGGGTGCTCAGTGATCAGGGTGATCTGTGCTCAGTACTCAGGGTGCTGGGTGCTCAGTGCTCAGGGTGCTGGGTGCTCAGTCCTCAGGGTGCTCAGTACTCAGGGTGCTCGGTGCTCAGTGCTCAGTACTCAGGGTGCTCAGTACTCAGGGTGCTGGGTGCTCAGTGCTCGGGGTGCTGGGTGCTCAGTACTCAGGGTGCTGGGTGCTCAGTACTCGGGGTGCTGGGTGCTCAGTGCTCAAGGTGCTGGGTACTCAGTACTCAGGGTGCTGGGTGCTCAGTACTCAGGGTGCTGGGTGCTCAGTGCTCAGGGAGCTGGGTGCTCAGTGCTCAGGCTGCTGGGTGCTCAGTACTCAGGGTGCTGGGTGCTCAGTGCTCATGGTGATCAGTGCTCAGTACTCAGGGTGCTGGGTGCTCAGTGCTCGGGGTGCTGGGTGCTCAGTACACGGGGTGCTGGGTGCTCTGTACTCAGGGTGCTGGGTGCTCAGTGCTCGGGGTCCTAGGTGCTCAGTGCTCAGGGTGATCGGTGCTCAGTACTCAGCGTGCTGGGTGCTCAGTGCTCAGAGTGTTGGGTGCTCAGTACTCAGGGTGCTGGGTGCTCAGTGCTCAGTGCTCAGGGTGCTCAGTGCTCAGGGTGCTCAGTCCTCAGGGTGCTGGGTGCTCAGGGTGCTGGGTGCTCAGTGCTCGGGGTGCTGGGTGCTCAGTACTCAGGGTGCTGGGTGTTCAGTACTCAGGGTGCTTGGTGCTCAGTGCTCAGTGCTCAGGGTGCTGGGTGTTCAGTACTCAGTGCTCAGGCTGCTGGGTGTTCAGTACTCAGGGTGCTTGGTGCTCAGTGCTCAGGGTGCTGGGTGCTCAGTACTCAGGGTGCTGGGTGCTCAGTGCTCGGGGTGCTGGGTGCTCAGTGATCAGGGTGATCTGTGCTCAGTACTCAGGGTGCTGGGTGCTCAGTGCTCAGGGTGCTGGGTGCTCAGTCCTCAGGGTGCTCAGTACTCAGGGTGCTCGGTGCTCAGTGCTCAGTACTCAGGGTGCTCAGTACTCAGGGTGCTGGGTGCTCAGTGCTCGGGGTGCTGGGTGCTCAGTACTCAGGGTGCTGGGTGCTCAGTACTCGGGGTGCTGGGTGCTCAGTACTCAGGGTGCTGGGTGCTCAGTCCTCCGGGTGCTCAGTGCTCAGGGTGCTGCGTGCTCAGTACTCAGGGTGCTGGGTGCTCAGTACTCGGGGTGCTGGGTGCTCAGTGCTCAGGGTGATCGGTGCTCAGTGCTCAGGGTGCTGGGTGCTCAGTCCTCCGGGTGCTCAGTGCTCAGGGTGCTGGGTGCTCAGTACTCAGGGTGCTGGGTGCTCAGTACTCGGGGTGCTGGGTGCTCAGTGCTCAGGGTGCTGGGTGCTCAGTGCTCGGGTGCTGGGTGCTCAGTGCTCAGGGTGATCGGTGCTCAGTGCTCAGGGTGCTGGGTGCTCAGTCCTCTGGGTGCACAGTGCTCAGGGCGCTGGGTGCTCAGTACTCAGGGTGCTGGGTGGTCAGTACTCGGGGTGCTGGGTGCTCAGTGCTCAGGGTGCTGGGTGCTCAGTACTCTGGTTGTTGGGTGCTCAGTACTCAGCGTGCTGGGTGCTCCGTGCTCGGGGTGCTGGCTGCTCAGTGCTCAGGGTGCTCTGTGCTCAGTGCTCAGGGTGCTGGGTGCTCAGTACTCTGGGTGCTGGGTGCTTAGTGCTCGGGGTGCTCGGTGCTCAGTACTCAAGGTGCTGGGTGCTCAGTGCTCAGGGTGCTGGGTGCTCAGTCCTCGGGGTGCTCCGTGCTCAGGGTGCTGGGTGCTCAGTGCTCAGGGTCCTGGGTGCTCAGTGCTCGGGGTGCTGGGTGCTGAGTGCTCAGGGTGCTGGGTGCTCAGTGCTCGGGGTGCTCGGTGCTCAGTGCTCAGGGTCCCGGGTGCTCAGTACTCAGGGTGCTGGGTGCTTAGTACTCAGGGTGCTCAGTGCTCAGTACACAGGGTGCTGGGTGCTCAGTGCTCGGGGTGCTGGGTGCTCAGTACTCAGGGTGCTGGGTGCTCCGTGCTCGGGGTGCTGGCTGCTCAGTGCTCAGGGTGCTATGTGCTCAGTGCTCAGGGTGCTGGGTGCTCAGTACTCAGGGTGCTGGGTGCTTAGTGCTCGGGGTGCTCGGTGCTCAGTACTCAAGGTGCTGGGTGCTCAGTGCTCAGGGTGCTGGGTGCTAAGTCCTCGGGGTGCTCCGTGCTCAGGGTGCTGGGTGCTCAGTGCTCAGGGTGCTGGGTGCTCAGTGCTCGGGGTGCTGGGTGCTCAGTGCTCAGTACTCAGGGTGCTGGTTGCTCAATGCTCGGGGTGCTGGGTGCTCAGTACTCAGCATGCTGGGTGCTCAGTACTCAGGGTGCTGGGTGCTCAGTGCTCAGGGTGCTGGGTGCTCAGTGCTCAGGGTGCTGGGTGCTCAGTGATCGTGGTGCTGGGTGCTCAGTAATCAGGGTGCTCAGTGATCGGGGAGCTCGGTGCTCAGTGCTCAGGGTGCTGGGTGCTCAGTGCTCGGGGTCCTAGGTGCTCAGTGCTCAGGGTGATCGGTGCTCAGTACTCAGCGTGCTGGGTGCTCAGTGCTCAGAGTGTTGGGTGCTCAGTACTCAGGGTGCTGGGTGCTCAGTGCTCAGTGTTCAGAGTGCTCAGTGCTCAGGGTGCTCAGTGCTCAGGGTGCTGGGTGCTCAGGGTGCTGGGTGCTCAGTGCTCGGGGTGCTGGGTGCTCAGTGCTCAGTGCTCAGGGTGCTGGGTGCTCAGTGCTCAGTGCTCAGGGTGCTGGGTGTTCAGTACTCAGGGTGCTTGGTGCTCAGTGCTCAGGGTGCTGGGTGCTCAGTACTCAGGGTGCTGGGTGCTCAGTGCTCGGGGTGCTGGGTGCTCAGTGATCAGGGTGATCTGTGCTCAGTACTCAGGGTGCTGGGTGCTCAGTGCTCAGGGTGCTGGATGCTCAGTCCTCAGGGTGCTCAGTACTCAGGGTGCTCGGTGCTCAGTGCTCAGTACTCAGGGTGCTCAGTACTCAGGGTGCTGGGTGCTCAGTGCTCTGGGTGCTGGGTGCTCAGTACTCAGGGTGCTGGGTGCTCAGTACTCGGGGTGCTGGGTGCTCAGTACTCAGGGTGCTGGGTGCTCAGTCCTCCGGGTGCTCAGTGCTCAGGGTGCTGGGTGCTCAGTACTCAGGGTGCTGGGTGCTCAGTACTCGGGGTGCTGGGTGCTCAGTGCTCAGGGTGATCGGTGCTCAGTGCTCAGGGTGCTGGGTGCTCAGTCCTCCGGGTGCTCAGTGCTCAGGGTGCTGGGTGCTCAGTACTCAGGGTGCTGGGTGCTCAGTACTCGGGGTGCTGGGTGCTCAGTGCTCAGGGTGCTGGGTGCTCATTGCTCGGGGTGCTGGGTGCTCAGTGCTCAGGGTGATCGGTGCTCAGTGCTCAGGGTGCTGGGTGCTCAGTCCTCCGGGTGCTCAGTGCTCAGGGTGCTGGGTGCTCAGTACTCAGGGTGCTGGGTGCTCAGTACTCGGGGTGCTGGGTGCTCAGTGCTCAGGGTGCTGGGTGCTCCGTACTCTGGGTGTTGGGTGCTCAGTACTCAGCGTGCTGGGTGCTCCGTGCTCGGGGTGCTGGCTGCTCAGTGCTCAGGGTGCTCTGTGCTCAGTGCTCAGGGTGCTGGGTGCTCAGTACTCAGGGTGCTGGGTGCTTAGTGCTCGGGGTGCTCGGTGCTCAGTACTCAAGGTGCTGGGTGCTCAGTGCTCAGGGTGCTGGGTGCTCAGTGCTCAGGGTGCTGGGTGCTCAGTCCTCGGGGTGCTCAGTGCTCAGGGAGCTGGGTGCTCAGTGCTCAGGCTGCTGGGTGCTCAGTACTCAGGGTGCTGGGTGCTCAGTGCTCATGGTGATCAGTGCTCAGTACTCAGGGTGCTGGGTGCTCAGTGCTCGGGGTGCTGGGTGCTCAGTACACGGGGTGCTGGGTGCTCTGTACTCAGGGTGCTGGGTGCTCAGTGCTCGGGGTCCTAGGTGCTCAGTGCTCAGGGTGATCGGTGCTCAGTACTCAGCGTGCTGGGTGCTCAGTGCTCAGAGTGTTGGGTGCTCAGTACTCAGGGTGCTGGGTGCTCAGTGCTCAGTGCTCAGGGTGCTCAGTCCTCAGGGTGCTGGGTGCTCAGGGTGCTGGGTGCTCAGTGCTCGGGGTGCTGGGTGCTCAGTGCTCAGGGTGCTGGGTGTTCAGTACTCAGGGTGCTAGGTGCTCAGTGCTCAGTGCTCAGGGTGCTGGGTGTTCAGTACTCAGTGCTCAGGGTGCTGGGTGTTCAGTACTCAGGGTGCTTGGTGCTCAGTGCTCAGGGTGCTGGGTGCTCAGTACTCAGGGTGCTGGGTGCTCAGTGCTCGGGGTGCTGGGTGCTCAGTGATCAGGGTGATCTGTGCTCAGTACTCAGGGTGCTGGGTGCTCAGTGCTCAGGGTGCTGGGTGCTCAGTCCTCAGGGTGCTCAGTACTCAGGGTGCTCGGTGCTCAGTGCTCAGTACTCAGGGTGCTCAGTACTCAGGGTGCTGGGTGCTCAGTGCTCGGGGTGCTGGGTGCTCAGTACTCAGGGTGCTGGGTGCTCAGTACTCGGGGTGCTGGGTGCTCAGTACTCAGGGTGCTGGGTGCTCAGTCCTCCGGGTGCTCAGTGCTCAGGGTGCTGCGTGCTCAGTACTCAGGGTGCTGGGTGCTCAGTACTCGGGGTGCTGGGTGCTCAGTGCTCAGGGTGATCGGTGCTCAGTGCTCAGGGTGCTGGGTGCTCAGTCCTCCGGGTGCTCAGTGCTCAGGGTGCTGGGTGCTCAGTACTCAGGGTGCTGGGTGCTCAGTACTCGGGGTGCTGGGTGCTCAGTGCTCAGGGTGCTGGGTGCTCAGTGCTCGGGTGCTGGGTGCTCAGTGCTCAGGGTGATCGGTGCTCAGTGCTCAGGGTGCTGGGTGCTCAGTCCTCTGGGTGCTCAGTGCTCAGGGTGCTGGGTGCTCAGTACTCAGGGTGCTGGGTGGTCAGTACTCGGGGTGCTGGGTGCTCAGTGCTCAGGGTGCTGGGTGCTCAGTGCTCAGTGCTCAGGGTGCTCAGTGCTCAGGGTGCTCAGTCCTCAGGGTGCTGGGTGCTCAGGGTGCTGGGTGCTCAGTGCTCGGGGTGCTGGGTGCTCAGTGCTCAGGGTGCTGGGTGTTCAGTACTCAGGGTGCTTGGTGCTCAGTGCTCAGTGCTCAGGGTGCTGGGTGTTCAGTACTCAGTGCTCAGGGTGCTGGGTGTTCAGTACTCAGGGTGCTTGGTGCTCAGTGCTCAGGGTGCTGGGTGCTCAGTACTCAGGGTGCTGGGTGCTCAGTGCTCGGGGTGCTGGGTGCTCAGTGATCAGGGTGATCTGTGCTCAGTACTCAGGGTGCTGGGTGCTCAGTGCTCAGGGTGCTGGGTGCTCAGTCCTCAGGGTGCTCAGTACTCAGGGTGCTCGGTGCTCAGTGCTCAGTACTCAGGGTGCTCAGTACTCAGGGTGCTGGGTGCTCAGTGCTCGGGGTGCTGGGTGCTCAGTACTCAGGGTGCTGGGTGCTCAGTACTCGGGGTGCTGGGTGCTCAGTACTCAGGGTGCTGGGTGCTCAGTCCTCCGGGTGCTCAGTGCTCAGGGTGCTGCGTGCTCAGTACTCAGGGTGCTGGGTGCTCAGTACTCGGGGTGCTGGGTGCTCAGTGCTCAGGGTGATCGGTGCTCAGTGCTCAGGGTGCTGGGTGCTCAGTCCTCCGGGTGCTCAGTGCTCAGGGTGCTGGGTGCTCAGTACTCAGGGTGCTGGGTGCTCAGTACTCGGGGTGCTGGGTGCTCAGTGCTCAGGGTGCTGGGTGCTCAGTGCTCGGGTGCTGGGTGCTCAGTGCTCAGGGTGATCGGTGCTCAGTGCTCAGGGTGCTGGGTGCTCAGTCCTCTGGGTGCTCAGTGCTCAGGGTGCTGGGTGCTCAGTACTCAGGGTGCTGGGTGGTCAGTACTCGGGGTGCTGGGTGCTCAGTGCTCAGGGTGCTGGGTGCTCAGTACTCTGGTTGTTGGGTGCTCAGTACTCAGCGTGCTGGGTGCTCCGTGCTCGGGGTGCTGGCTGCTCAGTGCTCAGGGTGCTCTGTGCTCAGTGCTCAGGGTGCTGGGTGCTCAGTACTCTGGGTGCTGGGTGCTTAGTGCTCGGGGTGCTCGGTGCTCAGTACTCAAGGTGCTGGGTGCTCAGTGCTCAGGGTGCTGGGTGCTCAGTCCTCGGGGTGCTCCGTGCTCAGGGTGCTGGGTGCTCAGTGCTCAGGGTCCTGGGTGCTCAGTGCTCGGGGTGCTGGGTGCTGAGTGCTCAGGGTGCTGGGTGCTCAGTGCTCGGGGTGCTCGGTGCTCAGTGCTCAGGGTCCCGGGTGCTCAGTACTCAGGGTGCTGGGTGCTGAGTACTCAGGGTGCTCAGTGCTCAGTACACAGGGTGCTGGGTGCTCAGTGCTCGGGGTGCTGGGTGCTCAGTACTCAGGGTGCTGGGTGCTCCGTGCTCGGGGTGCTGGCTGCTCAGTGCTCAGGGTGCTATGTGCTCAGTGCTCAGGGTGCTGGGTGCTCAGTACTCAGGGTGCTGGGTGCTTAGTGCTCGGGGTGCTCGGTGCTCAGTACTCAAGGTGCTGGGTGCTCAGTGCTCAGGGTGCTGGGTGCTAAGTCCTCGGGGTGCTCCGTGCTCAGGGTGCTGGGTGCTCAGTGCTCAGGGTGCTGGGTGCTCAGTGCTCGGGGTGCTGGGTGCTCAGTGCTCAGTACTCAGGGTGCTGGTTGCTCAATGCTCGGGGTGCTGTGTGCTCAGTACTCAGCATGCTGGGTGCTCAGTACTCAGGGTGCTGGGTGCTCAGTGCTCAGGGTGCTGGGTGCTCAGTGCTCAGGGTGCTGGGTGCTCAGTGATCGGGGTGCTGGGTGCTCAGTACTCAGGGTGCTCAGTGCTCGGGGAGCTCGGTGCTCAGTACTCAGGGTGCTGGGTGCTCAGTTCTCAGTGCTCGGGGTCCTGGGTGCTCCGTGCTCGGGGTGCTGGGTTCTCAGTGCTCTGGGTGCTTAGTGCTCAGTACTCAGGGTGCTGGGTGCTCAGTATTCATGGTGCTGCGTGCTCATTCTCAGGGTTCTAGGGGCTCAGTACTCAGGGTGCTGGGTGCTCAGTACTCAGGGTGCTCGGTTCTCAGTACTCAGGGTGCTGGGTGCTCATTCTCGGGGTGCTGGGTGCTCAGTGCTCGGGGTGCTGGGTGCTCAGTACTCAGGGTGCTGGGGGCTCAGTACTCAGGGTGCTGGGTGCTCAGTACTCAGGGTGATCTGTTCTCAGTACTCAGGTTGGTGGCTGCTCAGTGCTCGGGGTGCTGGGTGCTCAGTACTCGGGGTGCTGGGTGCTCAGTACTCAGGGTGCTGGGTGCTCAGTGCTCAGGGTGCTGGGTGCTCAGTGCTCGGGGTGCTGGGTGCTCAGTGCTGAGGGTGGTACTGGGTGCTCAGTACTCAGGGTGCTGGGTGCTCAGTGCTCAGGGTGCTGGGTGCTCAGTACTAATGGTGCTGGGTGCTCAGTACTCAGGGTGCTCGGTGCTCAGTACTCAGGGTGCTGGGTGCTCAGTGCTCAGTGTGCTGGGTACTCAGTACTCAGGGTGCTGGGTGCTCAGTACTCAGGGTGCTGGGTGCTCAGTGCTCAGGGTGCTGGGTGCTCAGTGCTCAGGCTGCTGGGTGCTCAGTACTCAGGGTGCTGGGTGCTCAGTGCTCATGGTGATCGGTGCTCAGTACTCAGGGTGCTGGGTGCTCAGTGCTCGGGGTGCTGGGTGCTCAGTACACGGGGTGCTGGGTGCTCTGTACTCAGGGTGCTGGGTGCTCAGTGCTCGGGGTCCTAGGTGCTCAGTGCTCAGGGTGATCGGTGCTCAGTACTCAGCGTGCTGGGTGCTCAGTGCTCAGAGTGTTGGGTGCTCAGTACTCAGGGTGCTGGGTGCTCAGTGCTCAGTGCTCAGGGTGCTCGGTGCTCAGGGTGCTCAGTGCTCAGGGTGCTGGGTGCTCAGGGTGCTGGGTGCTCAGTGCTCGGGGTGCTGGGTGCTCAGTGCTCAGTGCTCAGGGTGCTGGGTGCTCAGTGCTCAGTGCTCAGGGTGCTGGGTGTTCAGTACTCAGGGTGCTTGGTGCTCAGTGCTCAGGGTGCTGGGTGCTCAGTACTCAGGGTGCTGGGTGCTCAGTGCTCGGGGTGCTGGGTGCTCAGTGATCAGGGTGATCTGTGCTCAGTACTCAGGGTGCTGGGTGCTCAGTGCTCAGGGTGCTGGATGCTCAGTCCTCAGGGTGCTCAGTACTCAGGGTGCTCGGTGCTCAGTGCTCAGTACTCAGGGTGCTCAGTACTCAGGGTGCTGGGTGCTCAGTGCTCTGGGTGCTGGGTGCTCAGTACTCAGGGTGCTGGGTGCTCAGTACTCGGGGTGCTGGGTGCTCAGTACTCAGGGTGCTGGGTGCTCAGTCCTCCGGGTGCTCAGTGCTCAGGGTGCTGGGTGCTCAGTACTCAGGGTGCTGGGTGCTCAGTACTCGGGGTGCTGGGTGCTCAGTGCTCAGGGTGATCGGTGCTCAGTGCTCAGGGTGCTGGGTGCTCAGTCCTCCGGGTGCTCAGTGCTCAGAGTGCTGGGTGCTCAGTACTCAGGGTGCTGGGTGCTCAGTACTCGGGGTGCTGGGTGCTCAGTGCTCAGGGTGCTGGGTGCTCATTGCTCGGGGTGCTGGGTGCTCAGTGCTCAGGGTGATCGGTGCTCAGTGCTCAGGGTGCTGGGTGCTCAGTCCTCCGGGTGCTCAGTGCTCAGGGTGCTGGGTGCTCAGTACTCAGGGTGCTGGGTGCTCATTACTCGGGGTGCTGGGTGCTCAGTGCTCAGGGTGCTGGGTGCTCCGTACTCTGGGTGTTGGGTGCTCAGTACTCAGCGTGCTGGGTGCTCCGTGCTCGGGGTGCTGGCTGCTCAGTGCTCAGGGTGCTCTGTGCTCAGTGCTCAGGGTGCTGGGTGCTCAGTACTCAGGGTGCTGGGTGCTTAGTGCTCGGGGTGCTCGGTGCTCAGTACTCAAGGTGCTGGGTGCTCAGTGCTCAGGGTGCTGGGTGCTCAGTCCTCGGGGTGCTCCGTGCTCAGGGTGCTGGGTGCTCAGTGCTCAGGGTCCTGGGTGCTCAGTGCTCGGGGTGCTGGGTGCTGAGTGCTCAGGGTGCTGGGTGCTCAGTGCTCGGGGTGCTCGGTGCTCAGTGCTCAGGGTCCCGGGTGCTCAGTACTCAGGGTGCTGGGTGCTCAGTGCTCAGGGAGCTGGGTGCTCAGTGCTCAGGCTGCTGGGTGCTCAGTACTCAGGGTGCTGGGTGCTCAGTGCTCATGGTGATCAGTGCTCAGTACTCAGGGTGCTGGGTGCTCAGTGCTCGGGGTGCTGGGTGCTCAGTACACGGGGTGCTGGGTGCTCTGTACTCAGGGTGCTGGGTGCTCAGTGCTCGGGGTCCTAGGTGCTCAGTGCTCAGGGTGATCGGTGCTCAGTACTCAGCGTGCTGGGTGCTCAGTGCTCAGAGTGTTGGGTGCTCAGTACTCAGGGTGCTGGGTGCTCAGTGCTCAGTGCTCAGGGTGCTCAGTGCTCAGGGTGCTCAGTCCTCAGGGTGCTGGGTGCTCAGGGTGCTGGGTGCTCAGTGCTCGGGGTGCTGGGTGCTCAGTGCTCAGGGTGCTGGGTGTTCAGTACTCAGGGTGCTTGGTGCTCAGTGCTCAGTGCTCAGGGTGCTGGGTGTTCAGTACTCAGTGCTCAGGGTGCTGGGTGTTCAGTACTCAGGGTGCTTGGTGCTCAGTGCTCAGGGTGCTGGGTGCTCAGTACTCAGGGTGCTGGGTGCTCAGTGCTCGGGGTGCTGGGTGCTCAGTGATCAGGGTGATCTGTGCTCAGTACTCAGGGTGCTGGGTGCTCAGTGCTCAGGGTGCTGGGTGCTCAGTCCTCAGGGTGCTCAGTACTCAGGGTGCTCGGTGCTCAGTGCTCAGTACTCAGGGTGCTCAGTACTCAGGGTGCTGGGTGCTCAGTGCTCGGGGTGCTGGGTGCTCAGTACTCAGGGTGCTGGGTGCTCAGTACTCGGGGTGCTGGGTGCTCAGTACTCAGGGTGCTGGGTGCTCAGTCCTCCGGGTGCTCAGTGCTCAGGGTGCTGCGTGCTCAGTACTCAGGGTGCTGGGTGCTCAGTACTCGGGGTGCTGGGTGCTCAGTGCTCAGGGTGCTGGGTGCTCAGTCCTCAGGGTGCTCAGTACTCAGGGTGCTCGGTGCTCAGTGCTCAGTACTCAGGGTGCTCAGTACTCAGGGTGCTGGGTGCTCAGTGCTCGGGGTGCTGGGTGCTCAGTACTCAGGGTGCTGGGTGCTCAGTACTCGGGGTGCTGGGTGCTCAGTACTCAGGGTGCTGGGTGCTCAGTCCTCCGGGTGCTCAGTGCTCAGGGTGCTGCGTGCTCAGTACTCAGGGTGCTGGGTGCTCAGTACTCGGGGTGCTGGGTGCTCAGTGCTCAGGGTGCTGGGTGCTCAGTCCTCCGGGTGCTCAGTGCTCAGCTTGCTGGGTGCTCAGTACTCAGGGTGCTGGGTGCTCAGTACTCGGGGTGCTGGGTGCTCAGTGCTCAGGGTGCTGGGTGCTCAGTGCTCGGGTGCTGGGTGCTCAGTGCTCAGGGTGATCGGTGCTCAGTGCTCAGGGTGCTGGGTGCTCAGTCCTCTGGGTGCTCAGTGCTCAGGGTGCTGGGTGCTCAGTACTCAGGTTGCTGGGTGGTCAGTACTCGGGGTGCTGGGTGCTCAGTGCTCAGGGTGCTGGGTGCTCAGTACTCTGGTTGTTGGGTGCTCAGTACTCAGCGTGCTGGGTGCTCCGTGCTCGGGGTGCTGGCTGCTCAGTGCTCAGGGTGCTCTGTGCTCAGTGCTCAGGGTGCTGGGTGCTCAGTACTCTGGATGCTGGGTGCTTAGTGCTCGGGGTGCTCGGTGCTCAGTACTCAAGGTGCTGGGTGCTCAGTGCTCAGGGTGCTGGGTGCTCAGTCCTCGGGGTGCTCCGTGCTCAGGGTGCTGGGTGCTCAGTGCTCAGGGTCCTGGGTGCTCAGTGCTCGGGGTGCTGGGTGCTGAGTGCTCAGGGTGCTGGGTGCTCAGTGCTCGGGGTGCTCGGTGCTCAGTGCTCAGGGTCCCGGGTGCTCAGTACTCAGGGTGCTGGGTGCTTAGTACTCAGGGTGCTCAGTGCTCAGTACACAGGGTGCTGGGTGCTCAGTGCTCGGGGTGCTGGGTGCTCAGTACTCAGGGTGCTGGGTGCTCCGTGCTCGGGGTGCTGGCTGCTCAGTGCTCAGGGTGCTATGTGCTCAGTGCTCAGGGTGCTGGGTGCTCAGTACTCAGGGTGCTGGGTGCTTAGTGCTCGGGGTGCTCGGTGCTCAGTACTCAAGGTGCTGGGTGCTCAGTGCTCAGGGTGCTGGGTGCTAAGTCCTCGGGGTGCTCCGTGCTCAGGGTGCTGGGTGCTCAGTGCTCAGGGTGCTGGGTGCTCAGTGCTCGGGGTGCTGGGTGCTCAGTGCTCAGTACTCAGGGTGCTGGTTGCTCAATGCTCGGGGTGCTGGGTGCTCAGTACTCAGCATGCTGGGTGCTCAGTACTCAGGGTGCTGGGTGCTCAGTGCTCAGGGTGCTGGGTGCTCAGTGCTCAGGGTGCTGGGTGCTCAGTGATCGGGGTGCTGGGTGCTCAGTACTCAGGGTGCTCAGTGCTCGGGGAGCTCGGTGCTCAGTACTCAGGGTGCTGGGTGCTCAGTTCTCAGTGCTCGGGGTCCTGGGTGCTCCGTGCTCGGGGTGCTGTGTTCTCAGTGCTCTGGGTGCTTAGTGCTCAGTACTCAGGGTGCTGGGTGCTCAGTATTCATGGTGCTGCGTGCTCATTCTCAGGGTTCTAGGGGCTCAGTACTCAGGGTGCTGGGTGCTCAGTACTCAGGGTGCTCGGTTCTCAGTACTCAGGGTGCTGGGTGCTCATTCTCGGGGTGCTGGGTGCTCAGTGCTCGGGGTGCTGGGTGCTCAGTACTCAGGGTGCTGGGGGCTCAGTACTCAGGGTGCTGGGTGCTCAGTGCTCAGTGCTCAGGGTGCTCAGTGCTCAGGGTGCTCAGTGCTCAGGGTGCTGGGTGCTCAGGGTGCTGGGTGCTCAGTGCTCGGGGTGCTGGGTGCTCAGTGCTCAGTGCTCAGGGTGCTGGGTGCTCAGTGCTCAGTGCTCAGGGTGCTGGGTGTTCAGTACTCAGGGTGCTTGGTGCTCAGTGCTCAGGGTGCTGGGTGCTCAGTACTCAGGGTGCTGGGTGCTCAGTGCTCGGGGTGCTGGGTGCTCAGTGATCAGGGTGATCTGTGCTCAGTACTCAGGGTGCTGGGTGCTCAGTGCTCAGGGTGCTGGATGCTCAGTCCTCAGGGTGCTCAGTACTCAGGGTGCTCGGTGCTCAGTGCTCAGTACTCAGGGTGCTCAGTACTCAGGGTGCTGGGTGCTCAGTGCTCTGGGTGCTGGGAGCTCAGTACTCAGGGTGCTGGGTGCTCAGTACTCGGGGTGCTGGGTGCTCAGTACTCAGGGTGCTGGGTGCTCAGTCCTCCGGGTGCTCAGTGCTCAGGGTGCTGGGTGCTCAGTACTCAGGGTGCTGGGTGCTCAGTACTCGGGGTGCTGGGTGCTCAGTGCTCAGGGTGATCGGTGCTCAGTGCTCAGGGTGCTGGGTGCTCAGTCCTCCGGGTGCTCAGTGCTCAGGGTGCTGGGTGCTCAGTACTCAGGGTGCTGGGTGCTCAGTACTCGGGGTGCTGAGTGCTCAGTGCTCAGGGTGCTGGGTGCTCATTGCTCGGGGTGCTGGGTGCTCAGTGCTCAGGGTGATCGGTGCTCAGTGCTCAGGGTGCTGGGTGCTCAGTCCTCCGGGTGCTCAGTGCTCAGGGTGCTGGGTGCTCAGTACTCAGGGTGCTGGGTGCTCAGTACTCGGGGTGCTGGGTGCTCAGTGCTCAGGGTGCTGGGTGCTCCGTACTCTGGGTGTTGGGTGCTCAGTACTCAGCGTGCTGGGTGCTCCGTGCTCGGGGTGCTGGCTGCTCAGTGCTCAGGGTGCTCTGTGCTCAGTGCTCAGGGTGCTGGGTGCTCAGTACTCTGGGTGCTGGGTGCTTAGTGCTCGGGGTGCTCGGTGCTCAGTACTCAAGGTGCTGGGTGCTCAGTGCTCAGGGTGCTGGGTGCTCAGTCCTCGGGGTGCTCCGTGCTCAGGGTGCTGGGTGCTCAGTGCTCAGGGTCCTGGGTGCTCAGTGCTCGGGGTGCTGGGTGCTGAGTGCTCAGGGTGCTGGGTGCTCAGTGCTTGGGGTGCTCGGTGCTCAGTGCTCAGGGTCCCGGGTGCTCAGTACTCAGGGTGCTGGGTGCTTAGTACTCAGGGTGCTCAGTGCTCAGTACACAGGGTGCTGGGTGCTCAGTGCTCGGGGTGCTGGGTGCTCAGTACTCAGGGTGCTGGGTGCTCCGTGCTCGGGGTGCTGGCTGCTCAGTGCTCAGGGTGCTATGTGCTCAGTGCTCAGGGTGCTGGGTGCTCAGTACTCAGGGTGCTGGGTGCTTAGTGCTCGGGGTGCTCGGTGCTCAGTACTCAAGGTGCTGGGTGCTCAGTGCTCAGGGTGCTGGGTGCTAAGTCCTTGGGGTGCTCCGTGCTCAGGGTGCTGGGTGCTCAGTGCTCAGGGTGCTGGGTGCTCAGTGCTCGGGGTGCTGGGTGCTCAGTGCTCAGTACTCAGGGTGCTGGTTGCTCAATGCTCGGGGTGCTGGGTGCTCAGTACTCAGCATGCTGGGTGCTCAGTACTCAGGGTGCTGGGTGCTCAGTGCTCAGGGTGCTGGGTGCTCAGTGCTCAGGGTGCTGGGTGCTCAGTGATCGGGGTGCTGGGTGCTCAGTACTCAGGGTGCTCAGTGCTCGGGGAGCTCGGTGCTCAGTACTCAGGGTGCTGGGTGCTCAGTTCTCAGTGCTCGGGGTCCTGGGTGCTCCGTGCTCGGGGTGCTGGGTTCTCAGTGCTCTGGGTGCTTAGTGCTCAGTACTCAGGGTGGTGGGTGCTCAGTATTCATGGTGCGGCGTGCTCATTCTCAGGGTTCTAGGGGCTCAGTACTCAGGGTGCTGGGTGCTCAGTACTCAGGGTGCTGGGTGCTCAGTACTCGGGGTGCTGGGTGCTCAGTGCTCGGGGTGCTGGGTGCTCAGTACTCAGGGTGCTGGGGGCTCAGTACTCAGGGTGCTGGGTGCTCAGTACTCAGGGTGATCTGTTCTCAGTACTCAGGTTGGTGGCTGCTCAGTGCTCGGGGTGCTGGGTGCTCAGTACTCGGGGTGCTCAGTGCTCAGTACTCAGGGTGCTGGGTGCTCAGTACTCAGGGTGCTGGGTGCTCAGTGCTCGAGGTGCTCGGTGCTCAGTACTCGGGGTGCTGGGTGCTCAGTACTCAGGGTGCTGGGTGCTCAGTGCTCAGGGTGCTGGGTGCTCAGTGCTCGGGGTGCTGGGTGCTCAGTGCTGAGGGTGGTACTGGGTGCTCAGTACTCAGGGTGCTGGGTGCTCAGTGCTCAGGGTGCTGGGTGCTCAGTACTAAGGGTGCTGGGTGCTCAGTACTCAGGGTGCTCGGTGCTCAGTACTCAGGGTGCTGGGTGCTCAGTGCTCAGTGTGCTGGGTACTCAGTACTCAGGGTGCTGGGTGCTCAGTACTCAGGGTGCTGGGTGCTCAGTGCTCAGGGTGCTGGGTGCTCAGTGCTCAGGCTGCTGGGTGCTCAGTACTCAGGGTGCTGGGTGCTCAGTGCTCATGGTGATCGGTGCTCAGTACTCAGGGTGCTGGGTGCTCAGTGCTCGGGGTGCTGGGTGCTCAGTACACGGGGTGCTGGGTGCTCTGTACTCAGGGTGCTGGGTGCTCAGTGCTCGGGGTCCTAGGTGCTCAGTGCTCAGGGTGATCGGTGCTCAGTACTCAGCGTGCTGGGTGCTCAGTGCTCAGAGTGTTGGGTGCTCAGTACTCAGGGTGCTGGGTGCTCAGTGCTCAGTGCTCAGGGTGCTCAGTGCTCAGGGTGCTCAGTGCTCAGGGTGCTTGGTGCTCAGGGTGCTGGGTGCTCAGTGCTCGGGGTGCTGGGTGCTCAGTGCTCAGTGCTCAGGGTGCTGGGTGCTCAGTGCTCAGTGCTCAGGGTGCTGGGTGTTCAGTACTCAGGGTGCTTGGTGCTCAGTGCTCAGTGTGCTGGGTGCTCAGTACTCAGGGTGCTGGGTGCTCAGTGCTCGGGGTGCTGGGTGCTCAGTGATCAGGGTGATCTGTGCTCAGTACTCAGGGTGCTGGGTGCTCAGTGCTCAGGGTGCTGGATGCTCAGTCCTCAGGGTGCTCAGTACTCAGGGTGCTCGGTGCTCAGTGCTCAGTACTCAGGGTGCTCAGTACTCAGGGTGCTGGGTGCTCAGTGCTCTGGGTGCTGGGTGCTCAGTACTCAGGGTGCTGGGTGCTCAGTACTCGGGGTGCTGGGTGCTCAGTACTCAGGGTGCTGGGTGCTCAGTCCTCCGGGTGCTCAGTGCTCAGGGTGCTGGGTGCTCAGTACTCAGGGTGCTGGGTGCTCAGTACTCGGGGTGCTGGGTGCTCAGTGCTCAGGGTGATCGGTGCTCAGTGCTCAGGGTGCTGGGTGCTCAGTCCTCCGGGTGCTCAGTGCTCAGGGTGCTGGGTGCTCAGTACTCAGGGTGCTGGGTGCTCAGTACTCGGGGTGCTGGGTGCTCAGTGCTCAGGGTGCTGGGTGCTCATTGCTCGGGGTGCTGGGTGCTCAGTGCTCAGGGTGATCGGTGCTCAGTGCTCAGGGTGCTGGGTGCTCAGTCCTCCGGGTGCTCAGTGCTCAGGGTGCTGGGTGCTCAGTACTCAGGGTGCTGGGTGCTCAGTACTCGGGGTGCTGGGTGCTCAGTGCTCAGGGTGCTGGGTGCTCCGTACTCTGGGTGTTGGGTGCTCAGTACTCAGCGTGCTGGGTGCTCCGTGCTCGGGGTGCTGGCTGCTCAGTGCTCAGGGTGCTCTGTGCTCAGTGCTCAGGGTGCTGGGTGCTCAGTACTCAGGGTGCTGGGTGCTTAGTGCTCGGGGTGCTCGGTGCTCAGTACTCAAGGTTCTGGGTGCTCAGTGCTCAGGGTGCTGGGTGCTCAGTCCTCGGGGTGCTCCGTGCTCAGGGTGCTGGGTGCTCAGTGCTCAGGGTCCTGGGTGCTCAGTGCTCGGGGTGCTGGGTGCTGAGTGCTCAGGGTGCTGGGTGCTCAGTGCTCAGGGTGCTCGGTGCTCAGTGCTCAGGGTCCCGGGTGCTCAGTACTCAGGGTGCTGGGTGCTCAGTGCTCAGGGAGCTGGGTGCTCAGTGCTCAGGCTGCTGGGTGCTCAGTACTCAGGGTGCTGGGTGCTCAGTGCTCATGGTGATCAGTGCTCAGTACTCAGGGTGCTGGGTGCTCAGTGCTCGGGGTGCTGGGTGCTCAGTACACGGGGTGCTGGGTGCTCTGTACTCAGGGTGCTGGGTGCTCAGTGCTCGGGGTCCTAGGTGCTCAGTGCTCAGGGTGATCGGTGCTCAGTACTCAGCGTGCTGGGTGCTCAGTGCTCAGAGTGTTGGGTGCTCAGTACTCAGGGTGCTGGGTGCTCAGTGCTCAGTGCTCAGGGTGCTCAGTGCTCAGGGTGCTCAGTCCTCAGGGTGCTGGGTGCTCAGGGTGCTGGGTGCTCAGTGCTCGGGGTGCTGGGTGCTCAGTGCTCAGGGTGCTGGGTGTTCAGTACTCAGGGTGCTTGGTGCTCAGTGCTCAGTGCTCAGGGTGCTGGGTGTTCAGTACTCAGTGCTCAGGGTGCTGGGTGTTCAGTACTCAGGGTGCTTGGTGCTCAGTGCTCAGGGTGCTGGGTGCTCAGTACTCAGGGTGCTGGGTGCTCAGTGCTCGGGGTGCTGGGTGCTCAGTGATCAGGGTGATCTGTGCTCAGTACTCAGGGTGCTGGGTGCTCAGTGCTCAGGGTGCTGGGTGCTCAGTCCTCAGGGTGCTCAGTACTCAGGGTGCTCGGTGCTCAGTGCTCAGTACTCAGGGTGCTCAGTACTCAGGGTGCTGGGTGCTCAGTGCTCGGGGTGCTGGGTGCTCAGTACTCAGGGTGCTGGGTGCTCAGTACTCGGGGTGCTCAGTGCTCAGGGTGCTGCGTGCTCAGTACTCAGGGTGCTGGGTGCTCAGTACTCGGGGTGCTGGGTGCTCAGTGCTCAGGGTGATCGGTGCTCAGTGCTCAGGGTGCTGGGTGCTCAGTCCTCCCGGTGCTCAGTGCTCAGGGTGCTGGGTGCTCAGTACTCAGGGTGCTGGGTGCTCAGTACTCGGGGTGCTGGGTGCTCAGTGCTCAGGGTGCTGGGTGCTCAGTGCTCGGGTGCTGGGTGCTCAGTGCTCAGGGTGATCGGTGCTCAGTGCTCAGGGTGCTGGGTGCTCAGTCCTCTGGGTGCTCAGTGCTCAGGGTGCTGGGTGCTCAGTACTCAGGGTGCTGGGTGGTCAGTACTCGGGGTGCTGGGTGCTCAGTGCTCAGGGTGCTGGGTGCTCAGTACTCTGGTTGTTGGGTGCTCAGTACTCAGCGTGCTGGGTGCTCCGTGCTCGGGGTGCTGGCTGCTCAGTGCTCAGGGTGCTCTGTGCTCAGTGCTCAGGGTGCTTCGTGCTCAGTACTCTGGGTGCTGGGTGCTTAGTGCTCGGGGTGCTCGGTGCTCAGTACTCAAGGTGCTGGGTGCTCAGTGCTCAGGGTGCTGGGTGCTCAGTCCTCGGGGTGCTCCGTGCTCAGGGTGCTGGGTGCTCAGTGCTCAGGGTCCTGGGTGCTCAGTGCTCGGGGTGCTGGGTGCTGAGTGCTCAGGGTGCTGGGTGCTCAGTGCTCGGGGTGCTCGGTGCTCAGTGCTCAGGGTCCCGGGTGCTCAGTACTCAGGGTGCTGGGTGCTTAGTACTCAGGGTGCTCAGTGCTCAGTACACAGGGTGCTGGGTGCTCAGTGCTCGGGGTGCTGGGTGCTCAGTACTCAGGGTGCTGGGTGCTCCGTGCTCGGGGTGCTGGCTGCTCAGTGCTCAGGGTGCTATGTGCTCAGTGCTCAGGGTGCTGGGTGCTCAGTACTCAGGGTGCTGGGTGCTTAGTGCTCGGGGTGCTCGGTGCTCAGTACTCAAGGTGCTGGGTGCTCAGTGCTCAGGGTGCTGGGTGCTAAGTCCTCGGGGTGCTCCGTGCTCAGGGTGCTGGGTGCTCAGTGCTCAGGGTGCTGGGTGCTCAGTGCTCGGGGTGCTGGGTGCTCAGTGCTCAGTACTCAGGGTGCTGGTTGCTCAATGCTCGGGGTGCTGGGTGCTCAGTACTCAGCATGCTGGGTGCTCAGTACTCAGGGTGCTGGGTGCTCAGTGCTCAGGGTGCTGGGTGCTCAGTGCTCAGGGTGCTGGGTGCTCAGTGATCGGGGTGCTGGGTGCTCAGTACTCAGGGTGCTCAGTGCTCAGTACTCAGGGTGCTGGGTGCTCAGTTCTCAGTGCTCGGGGTCCTGGGTGCTCCGTGCTCGGGGTGCTGGGTTCTCAGTGCTCTGGGTGCTTAGTGCTCAGTACTCAGGGTGCTGGGTGCTCAGTATTCATGGTGCTGCGTGCTCATTCTCAGGGTTCTAGGGGCTCAGTACTCAGGGTGCTGGGTGCTCAGTACTCAGGGTGCTCGGTTCTCAGTACTCAGGGTGCTGGGTGCTCATTCTCGGGGTGCTGGGTGCTCAGTGCTCGGGGTGCTGGGTGCTCAGTACTCAGGGTGCTGGGGGCTCAGTACTCAGGGTGCTGGGTGCTCAGTACTCAGGGTGATCTGTTCTCAGTACTCAGGTTGGTGGCTGCTCAGTGCTCGGGGTGCTGGGTGCTCAGTACTCGGGGTGCTCAGTGCTCAGTACTCAGGGTGCTGGGTGCTCAGTACTCAGGGTGCTGGGTGCTCAGTGCTCGAGGTGCTCGGTGCTCAGTACTCGGGGTGCTGGGTGCTCAGTACTCAGGGTGCTGGGTGCTCAGTGCTCAGGGTGCTGGGTGCTCAGTGCTCGGGGTGCTGGGTGCTCAGTGCTGAGGGTGGTACTGGGTGCTCAGTACTCAGGGTGCTGGGTGCTCAGTGCTCAGGGTGCTGGGTGCTCAGTACTAAGGGTGCTGGGTGCTCAGTACTCAGGGTGCTCGGTGCTCAGTACTCAGGGTGCTGGGTGCTCAGTGCTCAGTGTGCTGGGTACTCAGTACTCAGGGTGCTGGGTGCTCAGTACTCAGGGTGCTGGGTGCTCAGTGCTCAGGGTGCTGGGTGCTCAGTGCTCAGGCTGCTGGGTGCTCAGTACTCAGGGTGCTGGGTGCTCAGTGCTCATGGTGATCGGTGCTCAGTACTCAGGGTGCTGGGTGCTCAGTGCTCGGGGTGCTGGGTGCTCAGTACACGGGGTGCTGGGTGCTCAGTGCTCGGGGTCCTAGGTGCTCAGTGCTCAGGGTGATCGGTGCTCAGTACTCAGCGTGCTGGGTGCTCAGTGCTCAGAGTGTTGGGTGCTCAGTACTCAGGGTGCTGGGTGCTCAGTGCTCAGTGCTCAGGGTGCTCAGTGCTCAGGGTGCTCAGTGCTCAGGGTGCTGGGTGCTCAGGGTGCTGGGTGCTCAGTGCTCGGGGTGCTGGGTGCTCAGTGCTCAGTGCTCAGGGTGCTGGGTGCTCAGTGCTCAGTGCTCAGGGTGCTGGGTGTTC
Organism: Microtus oregoni; assembly: GCF_018167655.1. NCBI lineage: Eukaryota > Metazoa > Chordata > Mammalia > Rodentia > Cricetidae > Microtus > Microtus oregoni. Next base: position 74,118 of record NW_024544897.1, on the reverse strand, counting down.
AGTACTCAGGGTGCTTGGTGCTCAGTGCTCAGGGTGCTGGGTGCTCAGTACTCAGGGTGCTGGGTGCTCAGTGCTCGGGGTGCTGGGTGCTCAGTGATCAGGGTGATCTGTGCTCAGTACTCAGGGTGCTGGGTGCTCAGTGCTCAGGGTGCTGGATGCTCAGTCCTCAGGGTGCTCAGTACTCAGGGTGCTCGGTGCTCAGTGCTCAGTACTCAGGGTGCTCAGTACTCAGGGTGCTGGGTGCTCAGTGCTCTGGGTGCTGGGTGCTCAGTACTCAGGGTGCTGGGTGCTCAGTACTCGGGGTGCTGGGTGCTCAGTACTCAGGGTGCTGGGTGCTCAGTCCTCCGGGTGCTCAGTGCTCAGGGTGCTGGGTGCTCAGTACTCAGGGTGCTGGGTGCTCAGTACTCGGGGTGCTGGGTGCTCAGTGCTCAGGGTGATCGGTGCTCAGTGCTCAGGGTGCTGGGTGCTCAGTCCTCCGGGTGCTCAGTGCTCAGGCTGCTGGGTGCTCAGTACTCAGGGTGCTGGGTGCTCAGTACTCGGGGTGCTGGGTGCTCAGTGCTCAGGGTGCTGGGTGCTCATTGCTCGGGGTGCTGGGTGGTCAGTGCTCAGGGTGATCGGTGCTCAGTGCTCAGGGTGCTGGGTGCTCAGTCCTCCGGGTGCTCAGTGCTCAGGGTGCTGGGTGCTCAGTACTCAGGGTGCTGGGTGCTCATTACTCGGGGTGCTGGGTGCTCAGTGCTCAGGGTGCTGGGTGCTCCGTACTCTGGGTGTTGGGTGCTCAGTACTCAGCGTGCTGGGTGCTCCGTGCTCGGGGTGCTGGCTGCTCAGTGCTCAGGGTGCTCTGTGCTCAGTGCTCAGGGTGCTGGGTGCTCAGTACTCAGGGTGCTGGGTGCTTAGTGCTCGGGGTGCTCGGTGCTCAGTACTCAAGGTGCTGGGTGCTCAGTGCTCAGGGTGCTGGGTGCTCAGTCCTCGGGGTGCTCCGTGCTCAGGGTGCTGTGTGCTCAGTGCTCAGGGTCCTGGGTGCTCAGTGCTCGGGGTGCTGGGTGCTGAGTGCTCAGGGTGCTGGGTGCTCAGTGCTCGGGGTGCTCGGTGCTCAGTGCTCAGGGTCCCGGGTGCTCAGTACTCAGGGTGCTGGGTGCTTAGTACTCAGGGTGCTCAGTGCTCAGTACACAGGGTGCTGGGTGCTCAGTGCTCGGGGTGCTGGGTGCTCAGTACTCAGCGTGCTGGGTGCTCAGTACTCAGGGTGCTGGGTGCTCAGTGCTCAGGGTGCTGGGTGCTCAGTGCTCGGGGTGCTGGGTGCTCAGTACTAGGGGTGCTCAGTGCTCAGTACTCAGGGTGCTGGGTGCTCAGTACTCAGGGTGCTGGGTGCTCAGTGCTCGAGGTGCTCGGTGCTCAGTACTCGGGGTGCTGGGTGCTCAGTACTCGGGGTGCTGGGTGCTCAGTGCTCAGGGTGCTGGGTGCTCAGTGCTCGGGGTGCTGGGTGCTCAGTGCTGAGGGTGGTGCTGGGTGCTCAGTACTCAGGGTGCTGGGGGCTCAGTACTCAGGGTGCTGGGTGCTCAGTACTCAGGGTGATCTGTTCTCAGTACTCAGGTTGGTGGCTGCTCAGTGCTCGGGGTGCTGGGTGCTCAGTACTCGGGGTGCTCAGTGCTCAGGGTGCTGGGTGCTCAGTACTCAGGGTGCTGGGTGCTCAGTACTCGGGGTGCTGGGTGCTCAGTGCTCAGGGTGATCGGTGCTCAGTGCTCAGGGTGCTGGGTGCTCAGTCCTCCGGGTGCTCAGTGCTCACGGTGCTGGGTGCTCAGTACTCAGGGTGCTGGGTGCTCAGTACTCGGGGTGCTGGGTGCTCAGTGCTCAGGGTGCTGGGTGCTCATTGCTCGGGGTGCTGGGTGGTCAGTGCTCAGGGTGATCGGTGCTCAGTGCTCAGGGTGCTGGGTGCTCAGTCCTCCGGGTGCTCAGTGCTCAGGGTGCTGGGTGCTCAGTACTCAGGGTGCTGGGTGCTCAGTACTCGGGGTGCTGGGTGCTCAGTGCTCAGGGTGCTGGGTGCTCCGTACTCTGGGTGTTGGGTGCTCAGTACTCAGCGTGCTGGGTGCTCCGTGCTCGGGGTGCTGGCTGCTCAGTGCTCAGGGTGCTCTGTGCTCAGTGCTCAGGGTGCTGGGTGCTCAGTACTCAGGGTGCTGGGTGCTTAGTGCTCGGGGTGCTCGGTGCTCAGTACTCAAGGTGCTGGGTGCTCAGTGCTCAGGGTGCTGGGTGCTCAGTCCTCGGGGTGCTCCGTGCTCAGGGTGCTGGGTGCTCAGTGCTCAGGGTCCTGGGTGCTCAGTGCTCGGGGTGCTGGGTGCTGAGTGCTCAGGGTGCTGGGTGCTCAGTGCTCGGGGTGCTCGGTGCTCAGTGCTCAGGGTCCCGGGTGCTCAGTACTCAGGGTGCTGGGTGCTTAGTACTCAGGGTGCTCAGTGCTCAGTACACAGGGTGCTGGGTGCTCAGTGCTCGGGGTGCTGGGTGCTCAGTACTCAGCGTGCTGGGTGCTCAGTACTCAGGGTGCTGGGTGCTCAGTGCTCAGGGTGCTGGGTGCTCAGTGCTCAGGGTGCTGGGTGCTCCGTGCTCGGGGTGCTGGGTTCTCAGTGCTCTGGGTGCTTAGTGTTCAGTACTCAGGGTGCTGGGTGCTCAGTACTCATGGTGCTGGGTGCTCATTCAAAGGGTGCTAGGGGCTCAGTACACAAGGTGATGGGTGCTCAGTACTCAGGGTGCTCGGTTCTCAGTACTCAGGGTGCTGGGTGCTCATTCTCGGGGTGGTGGGTGCTCAGTGCTCGGGGTGCTGGGTGCTCAGTACTCAGGGTGCTGGGTGCTCAGTACTCAGGGTGCTGGGTGCTCAGTACTCAGGGTGATCTGTTCTCAGTACTCAGGTTGCTGGGTGCTCAGTGCTCGGGGTGCTGGGTGCTCAGTACTAGGGGTGCTCAGTGCTCAGTACTCAGGGTGCTGGGTGCTCAGTACTCAGGGTGCTGGGTGCTCAGTGCTCGAGGTGCTCGGTGCTCAGTACTCGGGGTGCTGGGTGCTCAGTACTCGGGGTGCTGGGTGCTCAGTGCTCAGGGTGCTGGGTGCTCAGTGCTCGGGGTGCTGGGTGCTCAGTGCTGAGGGTGGTGCTGGGTGCTCAGTACTCAGGGTGCTGGGGGCTCAGTACTCAGGGTGCTGGGTGCTCAGTACTCAGGGTGATCTGTTCTCAGTACTCAGGTTGGTGGCTGCTCAGTGCTCGGGGTGCTGGGTGCTCAGTACTCGGGGTGCTCAGTGCTCAGTACTCAGGGTGCTTTGTGCTCAGTGCTCAGGGTGCTGGGTGCTCAGTGCTCAGGGTGCTCGGTTCTTAGTACTCATGGTGCTCGGTGCTCGGGGTGCTGGGTGCTCAGTGCTCGGTGTGCTGGGTGCTCAGTGCTTGGGGTGTTGGGTGCTCAGTGCTCAGGGTGCTGGGTGCTCAGTGCTCGGGGTGCTGGGTGCTCAGTACTCGGAGTGCTCGGTGTTCAGTACTCAGGGTGCTGGGTGCTCAGTGCTCAGGTGCTGGGTGCTAAGTACTCAGGTTGCTGGGTGCTCAGTACTCAGGTTGCACAGTACTCAGGGTGCTGGGTGCTCAGTGCTCAGGGTGCTGGGTGCTCAGTGCTCGGGGTGCTGGGTGCTCGGTGCTCAGGTTGCTGGGTGCTCAGTACTCGGGGTGCTGGGTGCTCAGTACTCAGGGTGCTGTGTGCTCATTGCTCGGGGTGCTGGGTGCTCAGTGCTCCGGGTGCTGGGTGCTCAGTGCTCGGGGTGCTGGGTGCTCAGTGCTCAGGGTGCTGGGTGCTCAGTGCTCGGGGTGCTCGGTGCTCAGTACTCAGGGTTCTGTGTGCTCAGTGCTCCGGGTGCTGGGTGCTCAGTGCTCAGGGTACTGGGTGCTCAGTACTCAGGGTGCTCGGTGCTTAGTACTCAGGGTGCTGGGTGCTCAGTACTCAGGGTGCTCATTGCTCAGGGTGCTGGGTTCTCAGTACTCAGGGTGCTGGGTGCTCAGTACTCAGGGTGCTCAGTGCTCAGTACTCAGGGTGCTCAGTGCTCAGTACTCAGGGTGCTCAGTGCTCAGGGTGCTGGGTGCTCAGTTCTCGGGGTGCTGGGTGCTCAGTGCTCACGGTGCTGTGTGCTCAGTACTCAGGGTGCTGGGTGCTCAGTGATCGGGGTGCTCGGTGCTCAGTGCTCAGGCTGCTGGGTGCTCAGTACTCAGGGTGCTCATTGCTCAGGGTGCTGGGTTCTCAGTACTCAGGGTGCTGGGTGCTCAGTACTCAGGGTGCTCAGTGCTCAGTACTCAGGGTGCTCAGTGCTCAGTACTCAGGGTGCTCAGTGCTCAGGGTGCTGGGTGCTCAGTGCTCGGGTTGCTGGGTGCTCAGTGCTCACGGTGCTGTGTGCTCAGTACTCAGGGTGCTCAGTACTCAGGGTGCTGGGTGCTCAGTGCTCAGGGTGCTGGCTGCTCAGTGATCAGGGTGCTGGGTGCTCAGTGCTCAGGGTGCTCGGTGCTCAGTGCTCAGGTTGCTGGGTGCTCAATACTCAGGGTGCTGGGTGCTCAGTACTCAGGGTGCTCCGTGCTCAGTACTCAGGGTGCTCAGTGCTCAGGGTGCTGGGTGCTCAGTGCTCGGGGTGCTGGGTACTCAGTCCTCAGGGTGCTGGGTGCTCAGTGCTCAGGGTGCTCGGTGCTCAGTGCTCAGGGTGCTGGGTGCTCAGTACTCAGGGTGCTGGGTGCTCAGTGCACGGGGTGCTAGGGGCTCAGTACTCAGGGTGCTTTGTGCTCAGTGCTCAGGGTGCTGGGTGCTCAGTGCTCAGGGTGCTCGGTTCTTAGTACTCATGGTGCTCGGTGCTCGGGGTGCTGGGTGCTCAGTGCTCGGTGTGCTGGGTGCTCAGTGCTTGGGGTGTTGGGTGCTCAGTGCTCAGGGTGCTGGGTGCTCAGTGCTCGGGGTGCTGGGTGCTCAGTACTCGGAGTGCTCGGTGCTCAGTACTCAGGGTGCTGGGTGCTCAGTGCTCAGGTGCTGGGTGCTAAGTACTCAGGTTGCTGGGTGCTCAGTACTCAGGTTGCACAGTACTCAGGGTGCTGGGTGCTCAGTGCTCAGGGTGCTGGGTGCTCAGTACTCAGGGTGCTCAGTAATCATCATGCTGGGTGCTCAGTACTCAGGGTGCTGGGTGCTCAGTACTCAGGGTGCTGGGTGCTCAGTCCTCAGGGTGCTAAGTGCTCAGGGTGCTGGGTGCTCAGTGCTCGGGGAGCTCGGTGCTCAGTACTCAGGGTGCTGAGAGCTCAGTACTCAGGGTGCTGGGTGCTCAGTACTCAGGGTGCTGGGTGCTCAGTGCTCGGGGTTTTGGGTGCTCAGTGCTCAGGGTGCTCAGTGCTCAGTACTCAGGGTGCTGGGTGCTCAGTACTCAGGGTGCTGGGTGCCCAGTGCTCGGGGTGCTGGGTGCTCAGTACTCAGGGTGCTGTTTGCTCAGTGCTCGGGGTGCTCGGTGCTCAGTACTCAAGGTGCTGGGTGCTCAGTGCTCACGGTGCTGGGTGCTCAGAACTCAGGGTGCTCAGTACTCAGGGTGCTGAGTGCTCAGTACTCAGGGTGCTGGGTGCTCAGTACTCAGGGTGCTGGGTGCTCAGTACTCAGGGTGCTGGGTGCTCAGTGCTCGGGGTGCTGGGTGCTCATTAATCAGGGTGCTGGGTGCTCAGTACTCAGTGTGCTCAGTGCTTGGGGTGCTGGGTGCTCAGTGCTCGGGATGCTGGGTGCTCAGTGCTCGGGGTGCTGGGTGCTCAGTGCTCGGGGTGCTCGGTGCTCAGTGCTCGGGGTGCTGGGTACTCAGTACTCGGGGTGCTCAGTGCTCAGTACTCAGGGTGCTGGGTGCTCAGTGCTAAGGATGCTGGGTGCTCAGTGCTCGGGGTGCTGGGTGCTCGGTGCTCAGGTTGCTGGGTGCTCAGTACTCGGGGTGCTGGGTGCTCAGTACTCAGGGTGCTGGGTGCTCATTGCACGGGGTGCTGGGTGCTCAGTGCTCCGGGTGCTGGGTGCTCAGTGCTCGGGGTGCTGGGTGCTCAGTGCTCAGGGTGCTGGGTGCTCAGTGCTCGGGGTGCTCGGTGCTCAGTACTCAGGGTTCTGTGTGCTCAGTGCTCCGGGTGCTGGGTGCTCAGTGCTCAGGGTACTGGGTGCTCAGTACTCAGGGTGCTCGGTGCTTAGTACTCAGGGTGCTGGTTGCTCAGTACTCAGGGTGCTCATTGCTCAGGGTGCTGGGTTCTCAGTACTCAGGGTGCTGGGTGCTCAGTACTCAGGGTGCTCAGTGCTCAGTTCTCAGGGTGCTCAGTGCTCAGTACTCAGGGTGCTCAGTGCTCAGGGTGCTGGGTGCTCAGTGCTCGGGGTGCTGGGTCCTCAGTGCTCACGGTGATGTGTGCTCAGTACTCAGGGTGCTGGGTGCTCAGTGCTCGGGGTGCTCGGTGCTCAGTGCTCAGGCTGCTGGGTGCTCAGTACTCAGGGTGCTCATTGCTCAGGGTGCTGGGTTCTCAGTACTCAGGGTGCTGGGTGCTCAGTACTCAGGGTGCTCAGTGCTCAGTACTCAGGGTGCTCAGTGCTCAGTACTCAGGGTGCTCAGTGCTCAGGGTGCTGGGTGCTCAGTGCTCGGGGTGCTGGGTGCTCAGTGCTCACGGTGCTGTGTGCTCAGTACTCAGGGTGCTCAGTACTCAGGGTGCTGGGTGCTCAGTGCTCAGGGTGCTGGCTGCTCAGTGCTCAGGGTGCTGGGTGCTCAGTGCTCAGGGTGCTCGGTGCTCAGTGCTCAGGTTGCTGGGTGCTCAATACTCAGGGTGCTGGGTGCTCAGTACTCAGGGTGCTCAGTGCTCAGTACTCAGGGTGCTCAGTGCTCAGGGTGCTGGGTGCTCAGTGCTCGGGGTGCTGGGTACTCAGTCCTCAGGGTGCTGGGTGCTCAGTGCTCAGGGTGCTCGGTGCTCAGTGCTCAGGGTGCTGGGTGCTCAGTACTCAGGGAGCTGGGTGCTCAGTGCTCAGGGTGCTCGGTGCTCAGTGCTCAGGGTGCTCGGTTCTTAGTACTCATGGTGCTCGGTGCTCGGGGTGCTGGGTGCTCAGTACTCAGGGTGCTCGGTGCTCAGTGCTCAGGGTGCTGGGTGCTCAGTACTCAGGGTGCTGGGTGCTCAGTGCTCAGGGTGCTCGGTGCTCAGTGCTCAGGGTGCTGGGTGCTCAGTACTCAGGGTGCTGGGTGCTCAGTACTCAGGGTGCTGGGTGCTCAGTGCTCAGGGTGCTCGGTGCTCAGTGCTCAGGGTGCTGGGTGCTCAGTGCTCAGGGTGCTCGGTGCTCGGTGCTCGGGGTGCTGGGTGCTCAGTGCTCGGTGTGCTGGGTGCTCAGTGTACGGGGTGCTGGGTGCTGAGTGCTCGGTGTGCTGGGTGCTCAGTGCTCGGGGTGCTGGGTGCTCAGTACTCAGGGTGCTCGGTGCTCAGTACTCAGGGTGCTGGGTGCTCAGTGTTCAGGGTGCTGGGTGCTCAGTACTCAGGGTGCTGGGTGCTCGGTACTCAGTACACTGGGTGCTCAGTACTCAGGGTGCTGGGTGCTCAGTGCTCGGGGTTTTGGGTGCTCAGTGCTCAGGGTGCTCAGTGCTCAGTACTCAGGGTGCTGGGTGCTCAGTACTCAGGGTGCTGGGTGCTCAGTGCTCGGGGTGCTGGGTGCTCAGTACTCAGGGTGCTGTTTGCTCAGTGCTCGGGGTGCTCGGTGCTCAGTACTCAAGGTGCTGGGTGCTCAGTGCTCACGGTGCTGGGTGCTCAGAACTCAGGGTGCTCAGTACTCAGGGTGCTGAGTGCTCAGTACTCAGGGTGCTGGGTGCTCAGTACTCAGGGTGCTGGGTGCTCAGTACTCAGGGTGCTGGGTGCTCAGTGCTCGGGGTGCTGGGTGCTCATTAATCAGGGTGCTGGGTGCTCAGTACTCAGGGTGCTCAGTGCTTGGGGTGCTGGGTGCTCAGTACTCAGGGTGCTGGGTGCTTAGTGCTCGGGGTGCTCGGTGCTCAGTACTCAAGGTGCTGGGTGCTCAGTGCTCAGGGTGCTGGGTGCTAAGTCCTCGGGGTGCTCCGTGCTCAGGGTGCTGGGTGCTCAGTGCTCAGGGTGCTGGGTGCTCAGTGCTCGGGGTGCTGGGTGCTCAGTGCTCAGTACTCAGGGTGCTGGTTGCTCAATGCTCGGGGTGCTGGGTGCTCAGTACTCAGCATGCTGGGTGCTCAGTACTCAGGGTGCTGGGTGCTCAGTGCTCAGGGTGCTGGGTGCTCAGTGCTCAGGGTGCTGGGTGCTCAGTGATCGGGGTGCTGGGTGCTCAGTGCTCAGGGTGCTGGGTGCTCCGTACTCTGGGTGTTGGGTGCTCAGTACTCAGCGTGCTGGGTGCTCCGTGCTCGGGGTGCTGGCTGCTCAGTGCTCAGGGTGCTCTGTGCTCAGTGCTCAGGGTGCTGGGTGCTCAGTACTCAGGGTGCTGGGTGCTTAGTGCTCGGGGTGCTCGGTGCTCAGTACTCAAGGTGCTGGGTGCTCAGTGCTCAGGGTGCTGGGTGCTCAGTCCTCGGGGTGCTCCGTGCTCAGGGTGCTGGGTGCTCAGTGCTCAGGGTGCTGGGTGCTCAGTACTAAGGGTGCTGGGTGCTCAGTACTCAGGGTGCTCGGTGCTCAGTACTCAGGGTGCTGGGTGCTCAGTGCTCAAGGTGCTGGGTACTCAGTACTCAGGGTGCTGGGTGCTCAGTACTCAGGGTGCTGGGTGCTCAGTGCTCAGGGAGCTGGGTGCTCAGTGCTCAGGCTGCTGGGTGCTCAGTACTCAGGGTGCTGGGTGCTCAGTGCTCATGGTGATCAGTGCTCAGTACTCAGGGTGCTGGGTGCTCAGTGCTCGGGGTGCTGGGTGCTCAGTACACGGGATGCTGGGTGCTCTGTACTCAGGGTGCTGGGTGCTCAGTGCTCGGGGTCCTAGGTGCTCAGTGCTCAGGGTGATCGGTGCTCAGTACTCAGCGTGCTGGGTGCTCAGTGCTCAGAGTGTTGGGTGCTCAGTACTCAGGGTGCTGGGTGCTCAGTGCTCAGTGCTCAGGGTGTTCAGTGCTCAGGGTGCTCAGTCCTCAGGGTGCTGGGTGCTCAGGGTGCTGGGTGCTCAGTGCTCGGGGTGCTGGGTGCTCAGTGCTCAGGGTGCTGGGTGTTCAGTACTCAGGGTGCTTGGTGCTCAGTGCTCAGTGCTCAGGGTGCTGGGGGTTCAGTACTCAGTGCTCAGGGTGCTGGGTGTTCAGTACTCAGGGTGCTTGGTGCTCAGTGCTCAGGGTGCTGGGTGCTCAGTACTCAGGGTGCTGGGTGCTCAGTGCTCGGGGTGCTGGGTGCTCAGTGATCAGGGTGATCTGTGCTCAGTACTCAGGGTGCTGGGTGCTCAGTGCTCAGGGTGCTGGGTGCTCAGTCCTCAGGGTGCTCAGTACTCAGGGTTCTCGGTGCTCAGTGCTCAGTACTCAGGGTGCTCAGTACTCAGGGTGCTGGGTGCTCAGTGCTCGGGGTGCTGGGTGCTCAGTACTCAGGGTGCTGGGTGCTCAGTACTCGGGGTGCTGGGTGCTCAGTACTCAGGGTGCTGGGTGCTCAGTCCTCCGGGTGCTCAGTGCTCAGGGTGCTGCGTGCTCAGTACTCAGGGTGCTGGGTGCTCAGTACTCGGGGTGCTGGGTGCTCAGTGCTCAGGGTGATCGGTGCTCAGTGCTCAGGGTGCTGGGTGCTCAGTCCTCCGGGTGCTCAGTGCTCAGGGTGCTGGGTGCTCAGTACTCAGGGTGCTGGGTGCTCAGTACTCGGGGTGCTGGGTGCTCAGTGCTCAGGGTGCTGGGTGCTCAGTGCTCGGGTGCTGGGTGCTCAGTGCTCAGGGTGATCGGTGCTCAGTGCTCAGGGTGCTGGGTGCTCAGTCCTCTGGGTGCTCAGTGCTCAGGGTGCTGGGTGCTCAGTACTCAGGGTGCTGGGTGGTCAGTACTCGGGGTGCTGGGTGCTCAGTGCTCAGGGTGCTGGGTGCTCAGTACTCTGGTTGTTGGGTGCTCAGTACTCAGCGTGCTGGGTGCTCCGTGCTCGGGGTGCTGGCTGCTCAGTGCACAGGGTGCTCTGTGCTCAGTGCTCAGGGTGCTGGGTGCTCAGTACTCTGGGTGCTGGGTGCTTAGTGCTCGGGGTGCTCGGTGCTCAGTACTCAAGGTGCTGGGTGCTCAGTGCTCAGGGTGCTGGGTGCTCAGTCCTCGGGGTGCTCCGTGCTCAGGGTGCTGGGTGCTCAGTGCTCAGGGTCCTGGGTGCTCAGTGCTCGGGGTGCTGGGTGCTGAGTGCTCAGGGTGCTGGGTGCTCAGTGCTCGGGGTGCTCGGTGCTCAGTGCTCAGGGTCCCGGGTGCTCAGTACTCAGGGTGCTGGGTGCTTAGTACTCAGGGTGCTCAGTGCTCAGTACACAGGGTGCTGGGTGCTCAGTGCTCGGGGTGCTGGGTGCTCAGTACTCAGGGTGCTGGGTGCTCCGTGCTCGGGGTGCTGGCTGCTCAGTGCTCAGGGTGCTATGTGCTCAGTGCTCAGGGTGCTGGGTGCTCAGTACTCAGGGTGCTGGGTGCTTAGTGCTCGGGGTGCTCGGTGCTCAGTACTCAAGGTGCTGGGTGCTCAGTGCTCAGGGTGCTGGGTGCTAAGTCCTCGGGGTGCTCCGTGCTCAGGGTGCTGGGTGCTCAGTGCTCAGGGTGCTGGGTGCTCAGTGCTCGGGGTGCTGGGTGCTCAGTGCTCAGTACTCAGGGTGCTGGTTGCTCAATGCTCGGGGTGCTGGGTGCTCAGTACTCAGCATGCTGGGTGCTCAGTACTCAGGGTGCTGGGTGCTCAGTGCTCAGGGTGCTGGGTGCTCAGTGCTCAGGGTGCTGGGTGCTCTGTGATCGGGGTGCTGGGTGCTCAGTACTCAGGGTGCTCAGTGCTCGGGGAGCTCGGTGCTCAGTACTCAGGGTGCTGGGTGCTCAGTTCTCAGTGCTCGGGGTCCTGGGTGCTCCGTGCTCGGGGTGCTGGGTTCTCAGTGCTCTGGGTGCTTAGTGCTCAGTACTCAGGGTGCTGGGTGCTCAGTATTCATGGTGCTGCGTGCTCATTCTCAGGGTTCTAGGGGCTCAGTACTCAGGGTGCTGGGTGCTCAGTACTCAGGGTGCTCGGTTCTCAGTACTCAGGGTGCTGGGTGCTCATTCTCGGGGTGCTGGGTGCTCAGTGCTCGGGGTGCTGGGTGCTCAGTACTCAGGGTGCTGGGGGCTCAGTACTCAGGGTGCTGGGTGCTCAGTACTCAGGGTGATCTGTTCTCAGTACTCAGGTTGGTGGCTGCTCAGTGCTCGGGGTGCTGGGTGCTCAGTACTCGGGGTGCTCAGTGCTCAGTACTCAGTGTGCTGGGTGCTCAGTACTCAGGGTGCTGGGTGCTCAGTGCTCGAGGTGCTCGGTGCTCAGTACTCGGGGTGCTGGGTGCTCAGTACTCAGGGTGCTGGGTGCTCAGTGCTCAGGGTGCTGGGTGCTCAGTGCTCGGGGTGCTGGGTGCTCAGTGCTGAGGGTGGTACTGGGTGCTCAGTACTCAGGGTGCTGGGTGCTCAGTGCTCAGGGTGCTGGGTGCTCAGTACTAAGGATGCTGGGTGCTCAGTACTCAGGGTGCTCGGTGCTCAGTACTCAGGGTGCTGGGTGCTCAGTGCTCAGTGTGCTGGGTACTCAGTACTCAGGGTGCTGGGTGCTCAGTACTCAGGGTGCTGGGTGCTCAGTGCTCAGGGTGCTGGGTGCTCAGTGCTCAGGCTGCTGGGTGCTCAGTACTCAGGGTGCTGGGTGCTCAGTGCTCATGGTGATCGGTGCTCAGTACTCAGGGTGCTGGGTGCTCAGTTCTCAGTGCTCGGGGTCCTGGGTGCTCCGTGCTCGGGGTGCTGGGTGCTCAGTGCTCTGGGTGCTTAGTGCTCAGTACTCAGGGTGCTGGGTGCTCAGTACTCATGGTGCTGGGTGCTCATTCTCAGGGTGCTAGGGGCTCAGTACTCAGGGTGCTTGGTGCTCAGTACTCAGGGTGCTCGGTTCTCAGTACTCAGGGTGCTGGGTGCTCAGTGCTCGGGGTGCTGGGTGCTCAGTGCTCAGGGTGCTGGGTGCTCAGTGCTCGGGGTGCTCGGTGCTCAGTACTCGCGGTGCTGGGTGCTCAGTACTCGGGGTGCTGGGTGCTCAGTGCTCAGGGTGCTGGGTGCTCAGTGCTCGGGGTGCTGGGTGCTCAGTGCTGAGGGTGGTGCTGGGTGCTCAGTACTCAGGGTGCTGGGTGCTCAGTACTAAGTGTGCTGAGTGCTCAGTACTCAGGGTGCTGGGTGCTCAGTACTCGGGGTGCTCAGTGCTCATGGTGATCGGTGCTCAGTACTCAGGGTGCTGGGTGCTCAGTACTCAGGGTGCTGGGTGCTCAGTGCTCATGGTGATCGGTGCTCAGTACTCAGGGTGATGGGTGCTCAGTTCTCGGGGTGCTGGGTGCTCAGTACTCGGGGTGCTGGGTGCTCAGTGCTCAGGGTGCTGGGTGCTCAGTGCTCGGGGTGCTGGGTGCTCAGTGCTCAGGGTGATCGGTGCTCAGTGCTCAGGGTGCTGGGTGTTCAGTCCTCCGGGTGCTCAGTGCTCAGGGTGCTGGGTGCTCAGTACTCAGGGTGCTGGGTGCTCAGTACTCGGGGTGCTGGGTGCTCAGTGCTCTGGGTGCTGGGTGCTCAGTACTCTGGGTGTTGGGTGCTCAGTACTCAGGGTGCTGGGTGCTCAGTGCTCAGGGTGCTGGGAGCTCAGTCCTCGGGGTGCTCCGTGCTCAGGGTGCTGGGTGCTCAGTGATCGGGGTGCTGGGTGCTCAGTACTCAGGGTGCTCAGTGCTCGGGGAGCTCGGTGCTCAGTACTCAGGGTGCTGGGTGCTCAGTTCTCAGTGCTCGGGGTCCTGGGTGCTCCGTGCTCGGGGTGCTGGGTTCTCAGTGCTCTGGGTGCTTAGTGCTCAGTACTCAGGGTGCTGGGTGCTCAGTATTCATGGTGCTGCGTGCTCATTCTCAGGGTTCTAGGGGCTCAGTACTCAGGGTGCTGGGTGCTCAGTACTCAGGGTGCTCGGTTCTCAGTACTCAGGGTGCTGGGTGCTCATTCTCGGGGTGCTGGATGCTCAGTGCTCGGGGTGCTGGGTGCTCAGTACTCAGGGTGCTGGGGGCTCAGTACTCAGGGTGCTGGGTGCTCAGTACTCAGGGTGATCTGTTCTCAGTACTCAGGTTGGTGGCTGCTCAGTGCTCCGGGTGCTGGGTGCTCAGTACTCGGGGTGCTCAGTGCTCAGTACTCAGGGTGCTGGGTGCTCAGTACTCAGGGTGCTGGGTGCTCAGTGCTCGAGGTGCTCGGTGCTCAGTACTCGGGGTGCTGGGTGCTCAGTACTCATGGTGCTGGGTGCTCAGTGCTCAGGGTGCTGGGTGCTCAGTGCTCGGGGTGCTGGGTGCTCAGTGCTGAGGGTGGTGCTGGGTGCTCAGTACTCAGGGTGCTGGGTGCTCAGTGCTCAGGGTGCTGGGTGCTCAGTACTAAGGGTGCTGGGTGCTCAGTGCTCAGGCTGCTGGGTGCTCAGTACTCAGGGTGCTGGGTGCTCAGTGCTCATGGTGATCGGTGCTCAGTACTCAGGGTGCTGGGTGCTCAGTGCTCGGGGTGCTGGGTGCTCAGTACACGGGGTGCTGGGTGCTCTGTACTCAGGGTGCTGGGTGCTCAGTACTCAGGGTGCTGGGTGCTCAGTGCTCGGGGTGCTGGGTGCTCAGTGATCAGGGTGATCTGTGCTCAGTACTCAGGGTGCTGGGTGCTCAGTGCTCAGGGTGCTGGGTGCTCAGTCCTCAGGGTGCTCAGTACTCAGGGTGCTGGGTGCTCAGTGCTCAGTACTCAGGGTGCTCAGTACTCAGGGTGCTGGGTGCTCAGTGCTCGGGGTGCTGGGTGCTCAGTACTCAGGGTGCTGGGTGCTCAGTGCTCAGGGTGCTCGGTGCTCAGTGCTCAGGGTGCTGGGTGCTCAGTACTCAGGGTGCTGGGTGCTCAGTACTCAGGGTGCTGGGTGCTCAGTGCTCAGGGTGCTCGGTGCTCAGTGCTCAGGGTGCTGGGTGCTCAGTGCTCAGGGTGCTCGGTGCTCGGTGCTCGGGGTGCTGGGTGCTCAGTGCTCGGTGTGCTGGGTGCTCAGTGTACGGGGTGCTGGGTGCTGAGTGCTCGGTGTGCTGGGTGCTCAGTGCTCGGGGTGCTGGGTGCTCAGTACTCAGGGTGCTCGGTGCTCAGTACTCAGGGTGCTGGGTGCTCAGTGTTCAGGGTGCTGGGTGCTCAGTACTCAGGGTGCTGGGTGCTCGGTACTCAGTACACTGGGTGCTCAGTACTCAGGGTGCTGGGTGCTCAGTGCTCGGGGTTTTGGGTGCTCAGTGCTCAGGGTGCTCAGTGCTCAGTACTCAGGGTGCTGGGTGCTCAGTACTCAGGGTGCTGGGTGCTCAGTGCTCGGGGTGCTGGGTGCTCAGTACTCAGGGTGCTGTTTGCTCAGTGCTCGGGGTGCTCGGTGCTCAGTACTCAAGGTGCTGGGTGCTCAGTGCTCACGGTGCTGGGTGCTCAGAACTCAGGGTGCTCAGTACTCAGGGTGCTGAGTGCTCAGTACTCAGGGTGCTGGGTGCTCAGTACTCAGGGTGCTGGGTGCTCAGTACTCAGGGTGCTGGGTGCTCAGTGCTCGGGGTGCTGGGTGCTCATTAATCAGGGTGCTGGGTGCTCAGTACTCAGGGTGCTCAGTGCTTGGGGTGCTGGGTGCTCAGTACTCAGGGTGCTGGGTGCTTAGTGCTCGGGGTGCTCGGTGCTCAGTACTCAAGGTGCTGGGTGCTCAGTGCTCAGGGTGCTGGGTGCTAAGTCCTCGGGGTGCTCCGTGCTCAGGGTGCTGGGTGCTCAGTGCTCAGGGTGCTGGGTGCTCAGTGCTCGGGGTGCTGGGTGCTCAGTGCTCAGTACTCAGGGTGCTGGTTGCTCAATGCTCGGGGTGCTGGGTGCTCAGTACTCAGCATGCTGGGTGCTCAGTACTCAGGGTGCTGGGTGCTCAGTGCTCAGGGTGCTGGGTGCTCAGTGCTCAGGGTGCTGGGTGCTCAGTGATCGGGGTGCTGGGTGCTCAGTGCTCAGGGTGCTGGGTGCTCCGTACTCTGGGTGTTGGGTGCTCAGTACTCAGCGTGCTGGGTGCTCCGTGCTCGGGGTGCTGGCTGCTCAGTGCTCAGGGTGCTCTGTGCTCAGTGCTCAGGGTGCTGGGTGCTCAGTACTCAGGGTGCTGGGTGCTTAGTGCTCGGGGTGCTCGGTGCTCAGTACTCAAGGTGCTGGGTGCTCAGTGCTCAGGGTGCTGGGTGCTCAGTCCTCGGGGTGCTCCGTGCTCAGGGTGCTGGGTGCTCAGTGCTCAGGGTGCTGGGTGCTCAGTACTAAGGGTGCTGGGTGCTCAGTACTCAGGGTGCTCGGTGCTCAGTACTCAGGGTGCTGGGTGCTCAGTGCTCAAGGTGCTGGGTACTCAGTACTCAGGGTGCTGGGTGCTCAGTACTCAGGGTGCTGGGTGCTCAGTGCTCAGGGAGCTGGGTGCTCAGTGCTCAGGCTGCTGGGTGCTCAGTACTCAGGGTGCTGGGTGCTCAGTGCTCATGGTGATCAGTGCTCAGTACTCAGGGTGCTGGGTGCTCAGTGCTCGGGGTGCTGGGTGCTCAGTACACGGGATGCTGGGTGCTCTGTACTCAGGGTGCTGGGTGCTCAGTGCTCGGGGTCCTAGGTGCTCAGTGCTCAGGGTGATCGGTGCTCAGTACTCAGCGTGCTGGGTGCTCAGTGCTCAGAGTGTTGGGTGCTCAGTACTCAGGGTGCTGGGTGCTCAGTGCTCAGTGCTCAGGGTGCTCAGTGCTCAGGGTGCTCAGTCCTCAGGGTGCTGGGTGCTCAGGGTGCTGGGTGCTCAGTGCTCGGGGTGCTGGGTGCTCAGTGCTCAGGGTGCTGGGTGTTCAGTACTCAGGGTGCTTGGTGCTCAGTGCTCAGTGCTCAGGGTGCTGGGGGTTCAGTACTCAGTGCTCAGGGTGCTGGGTGTTCAGTACTCAGGGTGCTTGGTGCTCAGTGCTCAGGGTGCTGGGTGCTCAGTACTCAGGGTGCTGGGTGCTCAGTGCTCGGGGTGCTGGGTGCTCAGTGATCAGGGTGATCTGTGCTCAGTACTCAGGGTGCTGGGTGCTCAGTGCTCAGGGTGCTGGGTGCTCAGTCCTCAGGGTGCTCAGTACTCAGGGTTCTCGGTGCTCAGTGCTCAGTACTCAGGGTGCTCAGTACTCAGGGTGCTGGGTGCTCAGTGCTCGGGGTGCTGGGTGCTCAGTACTCAGGGTGCTGGGTGCTCAGTACTCGGGGTGCTGGGTGCTCAGTACTCAGGGTGCTGGGTGCTCAGTCCTCCGGGTGCTCAGTGCTCAGGGTGCTGCGTGCTCAGTACTCAGGGTGCTGGGTGCTCAGTACTCGGGGTGCTGGGTGCTCAGTGCTCAGGGTGATCGGTGCTCAGTGCTCAGGGTGCTGGGTGCTCAGTCCTCCGGGTGCTCAGTGCTCAGGGTGCTGGGTGCTCAGTACTCAGGGTGCTGGGTGGTCAGTACTCGGGGTGCTGGGTGCTCAGTGCTCAGGGTGCTGGGTGCTCAGTGCTCGGGTGCTGGGTGCTCAGTGCTCAGGGTGATCGGTGCTCAGTGCTCAGGGTGCTGGGTGCTCAGTCCTCTGGGTGCTCAGTGCTCAGGGTGCTGGGTGCTCAGTACTCAGGGTGCTGGGTGGTCAGTACTCGGGGTGCTGGGTGCTCAGTGCTCAGGGTGCTGGGTGCTCAGTACTCTGGTTGTTGGGTGCTCAGTACTCAGCGTGCTGGGTGCTCCGTGCTCGGGGTGCTGGCTGCTCAGTGCTCAGGGTGCTCTGTGCTCAGTGCTCAGGGTGCTGGGTGCTCAGTACTCTGGGTGCTGGGTGCTTAGTGCTCGGGGTGCTCGGTGCTCAGTACTCAAGGTGCTGGGTGCTCAGTGCTCAGGGTGCTGGGTGCTCAGTCCTCGGGGTGCTCCGTGCTCAGGGTGCTGGGTGCTCAGTGCTCAGGGTCCTGGGTGCTCAGTGCTCGGGGTGCTGGGTGCTGAGTGCTCAGGGTGCTGGGTGCTCAGTGCTCGGGGTGCTCGGTGCTCAGTGCTCAGGGTCCCGGGTGCTCAGTACTCAGGGTGCTGGGTGCTTAGTACTCAGGGTGCTCAGTGCTCAGTACACAGGGTGCTGGGTGCTCAGTGCTCGGGGTGCTGGGTGCTCAGTACTCAGGGTGCTGGGTGCTCCGTGCTCGGGGTGCTGGCTGCTCAGTGCTCAGGGTGCTATGTGCTCAGTGCTCAGGGTGCTGGGTGCTCAGTACTCAGGGTGCTGGGTGCTTAGTGCTCGGGGTGCTCGGTGCTCAGTACTCAAGGTGCTGGGTGCTCAGTGCTCAGGGTGCTGGGTGCTAAGTCCTCGGGGTGCTCCGTGCTCAGGGTGCTGGGTGCTCAGTGCTCAGGGTGCTGGGTGCTCAGTGCTCGGGGTGCTGGGTGCTCAGTGCTCAGTACTCAGGGTGCTGGTTGCTCAATGCTCGGGGTGCTGGGTGCTCAGTACTCAGCATGCTGGGTGCTCAGTACTCAGGGTGCTGGTTGCTCAGTGCTCAGGGTGCTGGGTGCTCAGTGATCGGGGTGCTGGGTGCTCAGTACTCAGGGTGCTCAGTGCTCGGGGAGCTCGGTGCTCAGTACTCAGGGTGCTGGGTGCTCAGTTCTCAGTGCTCGGGGTCCTGGGTGCTCCGTGCTCGGGGTGCTGGGTTCTCAGTGCTCTGGGTGCTTAGTGCTCAGTACTCAGGGTGCTGGGAGCTCAGTATTCATGGTGCTGCGTGCTCATTCTCAGGGTTCTAGGGGCTCAGTACTCAGGGTGCTGGGTGCTCAGTACTCAGGGTGCTCGGTTCTCAGTACTCAGGGTGCTGGGTGCTCATTCTCGGGGTGCTGGGTGCTCAGTGCTCGGGGTGCTGGGTGCTCAGTACTCAGGGTGCTGGGGGCTCAGTACTCAGGGTGCTGGGTGCTCAGTACTCAGGGTGATCTGTTCTCAGTACTCAGGTTGGTGGCTGCTCAGTGCTCGGGGTGCTGGGTGCTCAGTACTCGGGGTGCTCAGTGCTCAGTACTCAGTGTGCTGGGTGCTCAGTACTCAGGGTGCTGGGTGCTCAGTGCTCGAGGTGCTCGGTGCTCAGTACTCGGGGTGCTGGGTGCTCAGTACTCAGGGTGCTGGGTGCTCAGTGCTCAGGGTGCTGGGTGCTCAGTGCTCGGGGTGCTGGGTGCTCAGTGCTGAGGGTGGTACTGGGTGCTCAGTACTCAGGGTGCTGGGTGCTCAGTGCTCAGGGTGCTGGGTGCTCAGTACTAAGGATGCTGGGTGCTCAGTACTCAGGGTGCTCGGTGCTCAGTACTCAGGGTGCTGGGTGCTCAGTGCTCAGTGTGCTGGGTACTCAGTACTCAGGGTGCTGGGTGCTCAGTACTCAGGGTGCTGGGTGCTCAGTGCTCAGGGTGCTGGGTGCTCAGTGCTCAGGCTGCTGGGTGCTCAGTACTCAGGGTGCTGGGTGCTCAGTGCTCATGGTGATCGGTGCTCAGTACTCAGGGTGCTGGGTGCTCAGTTCTCAGTGCTCGGGGTCCTGGGTGCTCCGTGCTCGGGGTGCTGGGTGCTCAGTGCTCTGGGTGCTTAGTGCTCAGTACTCAGGGTGCTGGGTGCTCAGTACTCATGGTGCTGGGTGCTCATTCTCAGGGTGCTAGGGGCTCAGTACTCAGGGTGCTTGGTGCTCAGTACTCAGGGTGCTCGGTTCTCAGTACTCAGGGTGCTGGGTGCTCAGTGCTCGGGGTGCTGGGTGCTCAGTGCTCAGGGTGCTGGGTGCTCAGTGCTCGGGGTGCTCGGTGCTCAGTACTCGCGGTGCTGGGTGCTCAGTACTCGGGGTGCTGGGTGCTCAGTGCTCAGGGTGCTGGGTGCTCAGTGCTCGGGGTGCTGGGTGCTCAGTGCTGAGGGTGGTGCTGGGTGCTCAGTACTCAGGGTGCTGGGTGCTCAGTACTAAGTGTGCTGAGTGCTCAGTACTCAGGGTGCTGGGTGCTCAGTACTCGGGGTGCTCAGTGCTCATGGTGATCGGTGCTCAGTACTCAGGGTGCTGGGTGCTCAGTACTCAGGGTGCTGGGTGCTCAGTGCTCATGGTGATCGGTGCTCAGTACTCAGGGTGATGGGTGCTCAGTGCTCGGGGTGCTGGGTGCTCAGTACTCGGGGTGCTGGGTGCTCAGTGCTCAGGGTGCTGGGTGCTCAGTGCTCGGGGTGCTGGGTGCTCAGTGCTCAGGGTGATCGGTGCTCAGTGCTCAGGGTGCTGGGTGTTCAGTCCTCCGGGTGCTCAGTGCTCAGGGTGCTGGGTGCTCAGTACTCAGGGTGCTGGGTGCTCAGTACTCGGGGTGCTGGGTGCTCAGTGCTCTGGGTGCTGGGTGCTCAGTACTCTGGGTGTTGGGTGCTCAGTACTCAGGGTGCTGGGTGCTCAGTGCTCAGGGTGCTGGGAGCTCAGTCCTCGGGGTGCTCCGTGCTCAGGGTGCTGGGTGCTCAGTGATCGGGATGCTGGGTGCTCAGTACTCAGGGTGCTCAGTGCTCGGGGAGCTCGGTGCTCAGTACTCAGGGTGCTGGGTGCTCAGTTCTCAGTGCTCGGGGTCCTGGGTGCTCCGTGCTCGGGGTGCTGGGTTCTCAGTGCTCTGGGTGCTTAGTGCTCAGTACTCAGGGTGCTGGGTGCTCAGTATTCATGGTGCTGCGTGCTCATTCTCAGGGTTCTAGGGGCTCAGTACTCAGAGTGCTGGGTGCTCAGTACTCAGGGTGCTCGGTTCTCAGTACTCAGGGTGCTGGGTGCTCATTCTCGGGGTGCTGGATGCTCAGTGCTCGGGGTGCTGGGTGCTCAGTACTCAGGGTGCTGGGGGCTCAGTACTCAGGGTGCTGGGTGCTCAGTACTCAGGGTGATCTGTTCTCAGTACTCAGGTTGGTGGCTGCTCAGTGCTCCGGGTGCTGGGTGCTCAGTACTCGGGGTGCTCAGTGCTCAGTACTCAGGGTGCTGGGTGCTCAGTACTCAGGGTGCTGGGTGCTCAGTGCTCGAGGTGCTCGGTGCTCAGTACTCGGGGTGCTGGGTGCTCAGTACTCATGGTGCTGGGTGCTCAGTGCTCAGGGTGCTGGGTGCTCAGTGCTCGGGGTGCTGGGTGCTCAGTGCTGAGGGTGGTGCTGGGTGCTCAGTACTCAGGGTGCTGGGTGCTCAGTGCTCAGGGTGCTGGGTGCTCAGTACTAAGGGTGCTGGGTGCTCAGTGCTCAGGCTGCTGGGTGCTCAGTACTCAGGGTGCTGGGTGCTCAGTGCTCATGGTGATCGGTGCTCAGTACTCAGGGTGCTGGGTGCTCAGTGCTCGGGGTGCTGGGTGCTCAGTACACGGGGTGCTGGGTGCTCTGTACTCAGGGTGCTGGGTGCTCAGTACTCAGGGTGCTGGGTGCTCAGTGCTCGGGGTGCTGGGTGCTCAGTGATCAGGGTGATCTGTGCTCAGTACTCAGGGTGCTGGGTGCTCAGTGCTCAGGGTGCTGGGTGCTCAGTCCTCAGGGTGCTCAGTACTCAGGGTGCTCGGTGCTCAGTGCTCAGTACTCAGGGTGCTCAGTACTCAGGGTGCTGGGTGCTCAGTGCTCGGGGTGCTGGGTGCTCAGTACTCAGGGTGCTGGGTGCTCAGTACTCGGGGTGCTGGGTGCTCAGTACTCAGGGTGCTGGGTGCTCAGTCCTCCGGGTGCTCAGTGCTCAGGGTGCTGGGTGCTCAGTACTCAGGGTGCTGGGTGCTCAGTACTCGGGGTGCTGGGTGCTCAGTGCTCAGGGTGATCGGTGCTCAGTGCTCAGGGTGCTGGGTGCTCAGTCCTCCGGGTGCTCAGTGCTCAGGCTGCTGGGTGCTCAGTACTCAGGGTGCTGGGTGTTCAGTACTCGGGGTGCTACGTGCTCAGTGCTCAGGGTGCTGGGTGCTCAGTGCTCGGGGTGCTGGGTGCTCAGTGCTCAGGGTGATCGGTGCTCAGTGCTCAGGATGCTGGGTGCTCAGTCCTCCGGGTGCTCAGTGCTCAGGGTGCTGGGCGCTCAGTACACAGGGTGCTGGGTGCTCAGTGCTCAGGGTGCTGGGTGCTCAGTGCTCAGGGTGCTGGGTGCTCAGTGCTCGGGGTGCTGGGTGCTCAGTGCTCAGGGTGCTGGGTACTCAGTCCTCCGGGTGCTCAGTACTCGGGGTGCTGGGTGCTCAGTACTCAGGGTGCTGGGTGCTCAGTGCTCAGGGTGCTGGGTGCTCAGTGCTCGGGGTGCTGGGTGCTCAGTGCTGAGGGTGGTGCTGGGTGCTCAGTACTCAGGGTGCTGGGTGCTCAGTGCTCAGGGTGCTGGGTGCTCAGTACTAAGGGTGCTGGGTGCTCAGTACTCAGGGTGCTCGGTGCTCAGTACTCAGGGTGCTGGGTGCTCAGTGCTCAGGGTGCTGGGTACTCAGTACTCAGGGTGCTGGGTGCTCAGTACTCAGGGTGCTGGGTGCTCAGTGCTCAGGGTGCTGGGTGCTCAGTGCTCAGGCTGCTGGGTGCTCAGTACTCAGGGTGCTGGGTGCTCAGTGCTCATGGTGATCGGTGCTCAGTACTCAGGGTGCTGGGTGCTCAGTGCTCGGGGTGCTGGGTGCTCAGTACACGGGGTGCTGGGTGCTCTGTACTCAGGGTGCTGGGTGCTCAGTGCTCGGGGTCCTAGGTGCTCAGTGCTCAGGGTGATCGGTGCTCAGTACTCAGCGTGCTGGGTGCTCAGTGCTCAGAGTGTTGGGTGCTCAGTGCTCGGGGTGCTGGGTGCTCAGTACTCAGGGTGCTGGGTGCTCAGTACTCGGGGTGCTGGGTGCTCAGTACTCAGGGTGCTGGGTGCTCAGTCCTCCGGGTGCTCAGTGCTCAGGGTGATCGGTGCTCAGTGCTCAGGGTGCTGGGTGCTCAGTCCTCCGGGTGCTCAGTGCTCAGGGTGCTGGGTGCTCAGTACTCAGGGTGCTGGGTGTTCAGTACTCGGGGTGCTGGGTGCTCAGTGCTCAGGGTGCTGGGTGCTCAGTGCTCGGGGTGCTGGGTGCTCAGTGCTCAGGGTGATCGGTGCTCAGAGCTCAGGGTGCTGGGTGCTCAGTCCTCCGGGTGCTCAGTCCTCCGGGTGCTGGGTGCTCAGTACTCAGGGTGCTGGGTGCTCAGTACTCGGGGTGCTGGGTGCTCAGTGCTCAGGGTGCTGGGTGCTCAGTACTCTGGGTGTTGGGTGCTCAGTACTCAGCGTGCTGGGTGCTCCGTGCTCGGGGTGCTGGATGCTCAGTGCTCAGGGTGCTCTGTGCTCAGTGCTCAGGTTGCTGGGTGCTCAGTACTCAGG
Source organism: Microtus oregoni (assembly GCF_018167655.1). Lineage (NCBI taxonomy): Eukaryota > Metazoa > Chordata > Mammalia > Rodentia > Cricetidae > Microtus > Microtus oregoni. Next base: position 51,763 of record NW_024544897.1, on the reverse strand, counting down.
GTGCTGGGTGCTTAGTGCTCGGGGTGCTCGGTGCTCAGTACTCAAGGTGCTGGGTGCTCAGTGCTCAGGGTCCTGGGTGCTCAGTCCTCGGGGTGCTCCGTGCTCAGGGTGCTGGGTGCTCAGTGCTCAGGGTCCTGGGTGCTCAGTGCTCGGGGTGCTGGGTGCTGAGTGCTCAGGGTGCTGGGTGCTCAGTGCTCGGGGTGCTCGGTGCTCAGTGCTCAGTACTCAGGGTGCTCAGTACTCAGGGTGCTGGGTGCTCAGTGCTCGGGGTGCTGGGTGCTCAGTACTCAGGGTGCTGGGTGCTCAGTACTCGGGGTGCTGGGTGCTCAGTACTCAGGGTGCTGGGTGCTCAGTCCTCCGGGTGCTCAGTGCTCAGGGTGCTGGGTGCTCAGTACTCAGGGTGCTGGGTGCTCAGTACTCGGGGTGCTGGGTGCTCAGTGCTCAGGGTGATCGGTGCTCAGTGCTCAGGGTGCTGGGTGCTCAGTCCTCCGGGTGCTCAGTGCTCAGGCTGCTGGGTGCTCAGTACTCAGGGTGCTGGGTGTTCAGTACTCGGGGTGCTGGGTGCTCAGTGCTCAGGGTGCTGGGTGCTCAGTGCTCGGGGTGCTGGGTGCTCAGTGCTCAGGGTGATCGGTGCTCAGTGCTCAGGGTGCTGGGTGCTCAGTCCTCCGGGTGCTCAGTGCTCAGGGTGCTGGGTGCTCAGTACACAGGGTGCTGGGTGCTCAGTGCTCAGGGTGCTGGGTGCTCAGTGCTCAGGGTGCTGGGTGCTCAGTGCTCGGGGTGCTGGGTGCTCAGTGCTCAGGGTGCTGGGTACTCAGTCCTCCGGGTGCTCAGTACTCGGGGTGCTGGGTGCTCAGTACTCAGGGTGCTGGGTGCTCAGTGCTCAGGGTGCTGGGTGCTCAGTGCTCGGGGTGCTGGGTGCTCAGTGCTGAGGGTGGTGCTGGGTGCTCAGTACTCAGGGTGCTGGGTGCTCAGTGCTCAGGGTGCTGGGTGCTCAGTACTAAGGGTGCTGGGTGCTCAGTACTCAGGGTGCTCGGTGCTCAGTACTCAGGGTGCTGGGTGCTCAGTGCTCAGGGTGCTGGGTACTCAGTACTCAGGGTGCTGGGTGCTCAGTGCTCGGGGTCCTAGGTGCTCAGTGCTCAGGGTGATCGGTGCTCAGTACTCAGCGTGCTGGGTGCTCAGTGCTCAGAGTGTTGGGTGCTCAGTACTCAGGGTGCTGGGTGCTCAGTGTGCTGGGTGCTCAGGGTGCTGGGTGCTCAGTGCTCGGGGTGCTGGGTGCTCAGTGCTCAGTGCTCAGGGTGCTGGGTGCTCAGTGCTCAGTGCTCAGGGTGCTGGGTGTTCAGTACTCAGGGTGCTTGGTGCTCAGTGCTCAGGGTGCTGGGTGCTCAGTACTCAGGGTGCTGGGTGCTCAGTGCTCGGGGTGCTGGGTGCTCAGTGATCAGGGTGATCTGTGCTCAGTACTCAGGGTGCTGGGTGCTCAGTGCTCAGGGTGCTGGGTGCTCAGTCCTCAGGGTGCTCAGTACTCAGGGTGCTCGGTGCTCAGTGCTCAGTACTCAGGGTGCTCAGTACTCAGGGTGCTGGGTGCTCAGTGCTCGGGGTGCTGGGTGCTCAGTACTCAGGGTGCTGGGTGCTCAGTACTCGGGGTGCTGGGTGCTCAGTACTCAGGGTGCTGGGTGCTCAGTCCTCCGGGTGCTCAGTGCTCAGGGTGATCGGTGCTCAGTGCTCAGGGTGCTGGGTGCTCAGTCCTCCGGGTGCTCAGTGCTCAGGGTGCTGGGTGCTCAGTACTCAGGGTGCTGGGTGTTCAGTACTCGGGGTGCTGGGTGCTCAGTGCTCAGGGTGCTGGGTGCTCAGTGCTCGGGGTGCTGGGTGCTCAGTGCTCAGGGTGATCGGTGCTCAGTGCTCAGGGTGCTGGGTGCTCAGTCCTCCGGGTGCTCAGTGCTCAGGGTGCTGGGTGCTCAGTACTCAGGGTGCTGGGTGCTCAGTACTCGGGGTGCTGGGTGCTCAGTGCTCAGGGTGCTGGGTGCTCAGTACTCTGGGTGTTGGGTGCTCAGTACTCAGCGTGCTGGGTGCTCCGTGCTCGGGGTGCTGGCTGCTCAGTGCTCAGGGTGCTCTGTGCTCAGTGCTCAGGTTGCTGGGTGCTCAGTACTCAGGGTGCTGGGTGCTTAGTGCTCAGGGTGCTCGGTGCTCAGTACTCAAGGTGCTGGGTGCTCAGTGCTCAGGGTCCTGGGTGCTCAGTCCTCGGGGTGCTCCGTGCTCAGGGTGCTGGGTGCTCAGTGCTCAGGGTCCTGGGTGCTCAGTGCTCGGGGTGCTGGGTGCTGAGTGCTCAGGGTGCTGGGTGCTCAGTGCTCGGGGTGCTCGGTGCTCCGTGCTCAGGGTCCCGGGTGCTCAGTACTCAGGGTGCTGGGTGCTTAGTACTCAGGGTGCTCAGTGCTCAGTACACAGGGTGCTGGGTGCTCAGTGCTCGGGGTGCTGGGTGCTCAGTACTCAGCGTGCTGGGTGCTCAGTACTCAGGGTGCTGGGTGCTCAGTGCTCAGGGTGCTGGGTGCTCAGTGCTCAGGGTGCTGGGTGCTCCGTGCTCGGGGTGCTGGGTTCTCAGTGCTCTGGGTGCTTAGTGCTCAGTACTCAGGGTGCTGGGTGCTCAGTACTCATGGTGCTGGGTGCTCATTCTCAGGGTGCTAGGGGCTCAGTACTCAAGGTGCTGGGTGCTCAGTACTCAGGGTGCTCGGTTCTCATTACTCAGGGTGCTGGGTGCTCATTCTCGGGGTCGTGGGTGCTCAGTGCTCGGGGTGCTGGGTGCTCAGTACTCAGGGTGCTGGGTGCTCAGTACTCAGGGTGCTGGGTGCTCAGTACTCAGGGTGATCTGTTCTCAGTACTCAGGTTGCTGGGTGCTCAGTGCTCGGGGTGCTGGGTGCTCAGTACTAGGGGTGCTCAGTGCTCAGTACTCAGGGTGCTGGGTGCTCAGTACTCAGGGTGCTGGGTGCTCAGTGCTCGAGGTGCTCGGTGCTCAGTACTCGGGGTGCTGGGTGCTCAGTACTCGGGGTGCTGGGTGCTCAGTGCTCAGGGTGCTGGGTGCTCAGTGCTCGGGGTGCTGGGTGCTCAGTGCTGAGGGTGGTGCTGGGTGCTCAGTACTCAGGGTGCTGGGTGCTCAGTGCTCAGGGTGCTGGGTGCTCAGTACTAAGGGTGCTGGGTGCTCAGTACTCATGGTGCTCGGTGCTCAGTACTCAGGGTGCTGGGTGCTCAGTTCTCAGGGTGCTAGGTACTCAGTAATCAGGGTGCTGGGTGCTCAGTACTCAGGGTGCTGGGTGCTCAGTGCTCAGGGTGCTGGGTGCTCAGTGCTCAGGGTGCTGGGTGCTCAGTACTCAGGGTGCTGGGTGCTCAGTGCTCAGGGTGATCGGTGCTCAGTACTCAGGGTGCTCAGTATTCAGCGTGCTGGGTGCTCAGTGCTCAGGGTGCTGGGTGCTCAGTACTCGCGGTGCTGGGTGCTCTGTACTCAGGGTGCTGGATTCTCAGTGCTCGGGGTCCTGGGTGCTCAGTGCTCAGGGTGATCGGTGCTCAGTACTCAGGGTGCTGGGTGCTCAGTGCTCGGGGTGCTGGGTGCTCAGTACTCAGCGTGCTGGGTGCTCAGTACTCAGGGTGCTGGGTGCTCAGTGCTCAGGGTGCTGGGTGCTCAGTGCTCAGGGTGCTGGGAGCTCAGTGATCGGGGTGCTGGGTGCTCAGTACTCAGGGTGCTCAGTGCTCGGGGAGCTTGGTGCTCAGTACTCAGGGTGCTGGGTGCTCAGTTCTCAGTGCTCGGGGTCCTGGGTGCTCCGTGCTCGGGGTGCTGGGTGCTCAGTGCTCTGGGTGCTTAGTGCTCAGTACTCAGGGTGCTGGGTGCTCAGTACTCATGGTGCTGGGTGCTCATTCTCAGGGTGCTAGGGACTCAGTACTCAGGGTGCTTGGTGCTCAGTACTCAGGGTGCTCGGTTCTCAGTACTCAGGGTGCTGGGTGCTCAGTGCTCGGGGTGCTGGGTGCTCAGTGCTCAGGGTGCTGGGTGCTCAGTGCTCGGGGTGCTCGGTGCTCAGTACTCGCGGTGCTGCGTGCTCAGTACTCGGGGTGCTGGGTGCTCAGTGCTCAGGGTGCTGGGTGCTCAGTGCTCGGGGTGCTGGGTGCTCAGTGCTGAGGGTGGTGCTGGGTGCTCAGTACTCAGGGTGCTGGGTGCTCAGTACTAAGTGTGCTGAGTGCTCAGTACTCAGGGTGCTGGGTGCTCAGTACTCAGGGTGCTGGGTGCTCAGTACTCGGGGTGCTGGGTGCTCAGTGCTCAGGGTGCTGGGTGCTCAGTACTCTGGGTGTTGGGTGCTCAGTACTCAGCGTGCTGGGTGCTCCGTGCTCGGGGTGCTGGCTGCTCAGTGCTCAGGGTGCTCTGTGCTCAGTGCTCAGGTTGCTGGGTGCTCAGTACTCAGGGTGCTGGGTGCTTAGTGCTCGGGGTGCTCGGTGCTCAGTACTCAAGGTGCTGGGTGCTCAGTGCTCAGGGTCCTGGGTGCTCAGTCCTCGGGGTGCTCCGTGCTCAGGGTGCTGGGTGCTCAGTGCTCAGGGTCCTGGGTGCTCAGTGCTCGGGGTGCTGGGTGCTGAGTGCTCAGGGTGCTGGGTGCTCAGTGCTCGGGGTGCTCGGTGCTCCGTGCTCAGGGTCCCGGGTGCTCAGTACTCAGGGTGCTGGGTGCTTAGTACTCAGGGTGCTCAGTGCTCAGTACACAGGGTGCTGGGTGCTCAGTGCTCGGGGTGCTGGGTGCTCAGTACTCAGCGTGCTGGGTGCTCAGTACTCAGGGTGCTGGGTGCTCAGTGCTCAGGGTGCTGGGTGCTCAGTGCTCAGGGTGCTGGGTGCTCCGTGCTCGGGGTGCTGGGTTCTCAGTGCTCTGGGTGCTTAGTGCTCAGTACTCAGGGTGCTGGGTGCTCAGTACTCATGGTGCTGGGTGCTCATTCTCAGGGTGCTAGGGGCTCAGTACTCAAGGTGCTGGGTGCTCAGTACTCAGGGTGCTCGGTTCTCATTACTCAGGGTGCTGGGTGCTCATTCTCGGGGTCGTGGGTGCTCAGTGCTCGGGGTGCTGGGTGCTCAGTACTCAGGGTGCTGGGTGCTCAGTACTCAGGGTGCTGGGTGCTCAGTACTCAGGGTGATCTGTTCTCAGTACTCAGGTTGCTGGGTGCTCAGTGCTCGGGGTGCTGGGTGCTCAGTACTAGGGGTGCTCAGTGCTCAGTACTCAGGGTGCTGGGTGCTCAGTACTCAGGGTGCTGGGTGCTCAGTGCTCGAGGTGCTCGGTGCTCAGTACTCGGGGTGCTGGGTGCTCAGTACTCGGGGTGCTGGGTGCTCAGTGCTCAGGGTGCTGGGTGCTCAGTGCTCGGGGTGCTGGGTGCTCAGTGCTGAGGGTGGTGCTGGGTGCTCAGTACTCAGGGTGCTGGGTGCTCAGTGCTCAGGGTGCTGGGTGCTCAGTACTAAGGGTGCTGGGTGCTCAGTACTCATGGTGCTCGGTGCTCAGTACTCAGGGTGCTGGGTGCTCAGTTCTCAGGGTGCTAGGTACTCAGTAATCAGGGTGCTGGGTGCTCAGTACTCAGGGTGCTGGGTGCTCAGTGCTCAGGGTGCTGGGTGCTCAGTGCTCAGGGTGCTGGGTGCTCAGTACTCAGGGTGCTGGGTGCTCAGTGCTCAGGGTGATCGGTGCTCAGTACTCAGGGTGCTCAGTACTCAGCGTGCTGGGTGCTCAGTGCTCAGGGTGCTGGGTGCTCAGTACTCGCGGTGCTGGGTGCTCTGTACTCAGGGTGCTGGATTCTCAGTGCTCGGGGTCCTGGGTGCTCAGTGCTCAGGGTGATCGGTGCTCAGTACTCAGGGTGCTGGGTGCTCAGTGCTCGGGGTGCTGGGTGCTCAGTACTCAGCGTGCTGGGTGCTCAGTACTCAGGGTGCTGGGTGCTCAGTGCTCAGGGTGCTGGGTGCTCAGTGCTCAGGGTGCTGGGAGCTCAGTGATCGGGGTGCTGGGTGCTCAGTACTCAGGGTGCTCAGTGCTCGGGGAGCTTGGTGCTCAGTACTCAGGGTGCTGGGTGCTCAGTTCTCAGTGCTCGGGGTCCTGGGTGCTCCGTGCTCGGGGTGCTGGGTGCTCAGTGCTCTGGGTGCTTAGTGCTCAGTACTCAGGGTGCTGGGTGCTCAGTACTCATGGTGCTGGGTGCTCATTCTCAGGGTGTTAGGGGCTCAGTACTCAGGGTGCTTGGTGCTCAGTACTCAGGGTGCTCGGTTCTCAGTACTCAGGGTGCTGGGTGCTCAGTGCTCGGGGTGCTGGGTGCTCAGTGCTCAGGGTGCTGGGTGCTCAGTGCTCGGGGTGCTCGGTGCTCAGTACTCGCGGTGCTGGGTGCTCAGTACTCGGGGTGCTGGGTGCTCAGTGCTCAGGGTGCTGGGTGCTCAGTGCTCGGGGTGCTGGGTGCTCAGTGCTGAGGGTGGTGCTGGGTGCTCAGTACTCAGGGTGCTGGGTGCTCAGTACTAAGTGTGCTGAGTGCTCAGTACTCAGGGTGCTGGGTGCTCAGTACTCGGGGTGCTCAGTGCTCATGGTGATCGGTGCTCAGTACTCAGGGTGCTGGGTGCTCAGTACTCAGGGTGCTGGGTGCTCAGTGCTCATGGTGATCGGTACTCAGTACTCAGGGTGCTGGGTGCTCAGTGCTCGGGGTGCTGGGTGCTCAGTACTCGGGGTGCTGGGTGCTCAGTGCTCAGGGTGCTGGGTGCTCAGTGCTCGGGGTGCTGGGTGCTCAGTGCTCAGGGTGATCGGTGCTCAGTGATCAGGGTGCTGGGTGTTCAGTCCTCCGGGTGCTCAGTGCTCAGTGTGCTGGGTGCTCAGTACTCAGGGTGCTGGGTGCTCAGTACTCGGGGTGCTGGGTGCTCAGTGCTCTGGGTGCTGGGTGCTCAATACTCTGGGTGTTGGGTGCTCAGTACTCAGGGTGCTGGGTGCTCCGTGCTCGGGGTGCTGGCTGCTCAGTGCTCAGGGTGCTGGGTGCTCAGTGCTCAGGGTGCTGGGTGCTCAGTGCTCAGGGTGCTGGGTGCTCAGTCCTCGGGGTGCTCCGTGCTCAGGGTGCTGGGTGCTCAGTCCTCGGGGTGCTGGGTGCTCAGTACTCAGGGTGCTGGGTGCTCAGTGCTCAGGGTGCTGGGTGCTCAGTGCTCGGGGTGCTGGGTGCTCAGTGCTCAGGGTGATCGGTGCTCAGTGCTCAGGGTGCTGGGTGTTCAGTCCTCCGGGTGCTCAGTGCTCAGGGTGCTGGGTGCTCAGTACTCAGGGTGCTGGGTGCTCAGTACTCGGGGTGCTGGGTGCTCAGTGCTCTGGGTGCTGGGTGCTCAGTACTCTGGGTGTTGGGTGCTCAGTACTCAGGGTGCTGGGTGCTCCGTGCTCGGGGTGCTGGGTGCTCAGTGCTCGGGGTGCTGGGTGCTGAGTGCTCAGGGTGCTGGGTGCTCAGTGCTCGGGGTGCTCCGTGCTCAGGGTCCTGGGTGCTCAGTACTCAGGGTGCTGGGTGCTTAGTACTCAGGGTGCTCAGTGCTCAGTACACAGGGTGCTGGGTGCTCAGTGCTCGGGGTGCTGGGTGCTCAGTACTCAGCGTGCTGGGTGCTCAGTACTCAGGGTGCTGGGTGCTCAGTGCTCAGGGTGCTGGGTGCTCAGTGCTCAGGGTGCTGGGAGCTCAGTGATCGGGGTGCTGGGTGCTCAGTACTCAGGGTGCTCAGTGCTCGGGGAGCTTGGTGCTCAGTACTCAGGGTGCTGGGTGCTCAGTTCTCAGTGCTCGGGGTCCTGGGTGCTCCGTGCTCGGGGTGCTGGGTGCTCAGTGCTCTGGGTGCTTAGTGCTCAGTACTCAGGGTGCTGGGTGCTCAGTACTCATGGTGCTGGGTGCTCATTCTCAGGGTGCTAGGGGCTCAGTACTCAGGGTGCTTGGTGCTCAGTACTCAGGGTGCTCGGTTCTCAGTACTCAGGGTGCTGGGTGCTCAGTGCTCGGGGTGCTGGGTGCTCAGTGCTCAGGGTGCTGGGTGCTCAGTGCTCGGGGTGCTCGGTGCTCAGTACTCGCGGTGCTGCGTGCTCAGTACTCGGGGTGCTGGGTGCTCAGTGCTCAGGGTGCTGGGTGCTCAGTGCTCGGGGTGCTGGGTGCTCAGTGCTGAGGGTGGTGCTGGGTGCTCAGTACTCAGGGTGCTGGGTGCTCAGTACTAAGTGTGCTGAGTGCTCAGTACTCAGGGTGCTGGGTGCTCAGTACTCAGGGTGCTGGGTGCTCAGTACTCGGGGTGCTGGGTGCTCAGTGCTCAGGGTGCTGGGTGCTCAGTACTCTGGGTGTTGGGTGCTCAGTACTCAGCGTGCTGGGTGCTCCGTGCTCGGGGTGCTGGCTGCTCAGTGCTCAGGGTGCTCTGTGCTCAGTGCTCAGGTTGCTGGGTGCTCAGTACTCAGGGTGCTGGGTGCTTAGTGCTCGGGGTGCTCGGTGCTCAGTACTCAAGGTGCTGGGTGCTCAGTGCTCAGGGTCCTGGGTGCTCAGTCCTCGGGGTGCTCCGTGCTCAGGGTGCTGGGTGCTCAGTGCTCAGGGTCCTGGGTGCTCAGTGCTCGGGGTGCTGGGTGCTGAGTGCTCAGGGTGCTGGGTGCTCAGTGCTCGGGGTGCTCGGTGCTCCGTGCTCAGGGTCCCGGGTGCTCAGTACTCAGGGTGCTGGGTGCTTAGTACTCAGGGTGCTCAGTGCTCAGTACACAGGGTGCTGGGTGCTCAGTGCTCGGGGTGCTGGGTGCTCAGTACTCAGCGTGCTGGGTGCTCAGTACTCAGGGTGCTGGGTGCTCAGTGCTCAGGGTGCTGGGTGCTCAGTGCTCAGGGTGCTGGGTGCTCCGTGCTCGGGGTGCTGGGTTCTCAGTGCTCTGGGTGCTTAGTGCTCAGTACTCAGGGTGCTGGGTGCTCAGTACTCATGGTGCTGGGTGCTCATTCTCAGGGTGCTAGGGGCTCAGTACTCAAGGTGCTGGGTGCTCAGTACTCAGGGTGCTCGGTTCTCATTACTCAGGGTGCTGGGTGCTCATTCTCGGGGTCGTGGGTGCTCAGTGCTCGGGGTGCTGGGTGCTCAGTACTCAGGGTGCTGGGTGCTCAGTACTCAGGGTGCTGGGTGCTCAGTACTCAGGGTGATCTGTTCTCAGTACTCAGGTTGCTGGGTGCTCAGTGCTCGGGGTGCTGGGTGCTCAGTACTAGGGGTGCTCAGTGCTCAGTACTCAGGGTGCTGGGTGCTCAGTACTCAGGGTGCTGGGTGCTCAGTGCTCGAGGTGCTCGGTGCTCAGTACTCGGGGTGCTGGGTGCTCAGTACTCGGGGTGCTGGGTGCTCAGTGCTCAGGGTGCTGGGTGCTCAGTGCTCGGGGTGCTGGGTGCTCAGTGCTGAGGGTGGTGCTGGGTGCTCAGTACTCAGGGTGCTGGGTGCTCAGTGCTCAGGGTGCTGGGTGCTCAGTACTAAGGGTGCTGGGTGCTCAGTACTCATGGTGCTCGGTGCTCAGTACTCAGGGTGCTGGGTGCTCAGTTCTCAGGGTGCTAGGTACTCAGTAATCAGGGTGCTGGGTGCTCAGTACTCAGGGTGCTGGGTGCTCAGTGCTCAGGGTGCTGGGTGCTCAGTGCTCAGGGTGCTGGGTGCTCAGTACTCAGGGTGCTGGGTGCTCAGTGCTCAGGGTGATCGGTGCTCAGTACTCAGGGTGCTCAGTACTCAGCGTGCTGGGTGCTCAGTGCTCAGGGTGCTGGGTGCTCAGTACTCGCGGTGCTGGGTGCTCTGTACTCAGGGTGCTGGATTCTCAGTGCTCGGGGTCCTGGGTGCTCAGTGCTCAGGGTGATCGGTGCTCAGTACTCAGGGTGCTGGGTGCTCAGTGCTCGGGGTGCTGGGTGCTCAGTACTCAGCGTGCTGGGTGCTCAGTACTCAGGGTGCTGGGTGCTCAGTGCTCAGGGTGCTGGGTGCTCAGTGCTCAGGGTGCTGGGAGCTCAGTGATCGGGGTGCTGGGTGCTCAGTACTCAGGGTGCTCAGTGCTCGGGGAGCTTGGTGCTCAGTACTCAGGGTGCTGGGTGCTCAGTTCTCAGTGCTCGGGGTCCTGGGTGCTCCGTGCTCGGGGTGCTGGGTGCTCAGTGCTCTGGGTGCTTAGTGCTCAGTACTCAGGGTGCTGGGTGCTCAGTACTCATGGTGCTGGGTGCTCATTCTCAGGGTGTTAGGGGCTCAGTACTCAGGGTGCTTGGTGCTCAGTACTCAGGGTGCTCGGTTCTCAGTACTCAGGGTGCTGGGTGCTCAGTGCTCGGGGTGCTGGGTGCTCAGTGCTCAGGGTGCTGGGTGCTCAGTGCTCGGGGTGCTCGGTGCTCAGTACTCGCGGTGCTGGGTGCTCAGTACTCGGGGTGCTGGGTGCTCAGTGCTCAGGGTGCTGGGTGCTCAGTGCTCGGGGTGCTGGGTGCTCAGTGCTGAGGGTGGTGCTGGGTGCTCAGTACTCAGGGTGCTGGGTGCTCAGTACTAAGTGTGCTGAGTGCTCAGTACTCAGGGTGCTGGGTGCTCAGTACTCGGGGTGCTCAGTGCTCATGGTGATCGGTGCTCAGTACTCAGGGTGCTGGGTGCTCAGTACTCAGGGTGCTGGGTGCTCAGTGCTCATGGTGATCGGTACTCAGTACTCAGGGTGCTGGGTGCTCAGTGCTCGGGGTGCTGGGTGCTCAGTACTCGGGGTGCTGGGTGCTCAGTGCTCAGGGTGCTGGGTGCTCAGTGCTCGGGGTGCTGGGTGCTCAGTGCTCAGGGTGATCGGTGCTCAGTGATCAGGGTGCTGGGTGTTCAGTCCTCCGGGTGCTCAGTGCTCAGTGTGCTGGGTGCTCAGTACTCAGGGTGCTGGGTGCTCAGTACTCGGGGTGCTGGGTGCTCAGTGCTCTGGGTGCTGGGTGCTCAATACTCTGGGTGTTGGGTGCTCAGTACTCAGGGTGCTGGGTGCTCAGTGCTCAGGGTGCTGGCTGCTCAGTGCTCAGGGTGCTGGGTGCTCAGTGCTCAGGGTGCTGGGTGCTCAGTGCTCAGGGTGCTGGGTGCTCAGTCCTCGGGGTGCTCCGTGCTCAGGGTGCTGGGTGCTCAGTCCTCGGGGTGCTGGGTGCTCAGTACTCAGGGTGCTGGGTGCTCAGTGCTCAGGGTGCTGGGTGCTCAGTGCTCGGGGTGCTGGGTGCTCAGTGCTCAGGGTGATCGGTGCTCAGTGCTCAGGGTGCTGGGTGTTCAGTCCTCCGGGTGCTCAGTGCTCAGGGTGCTGGGTGCTCAGTACTCAGGGTGCTGGGTGCTCAGTACTCGGGGTGCTGGGTGCTCAGTGCTCTGGGTGCTGGGTGCTCAGTAATCTGGGTGTTGGGTGCTCAGTACTCAGGGTGCTGGGTGCTCCGTGCTCGGGGTGCTGGGTGCTCAGTGCTCGGGGTGCTGGGTGCTGAGTGCTCAGGGTGCTGGGTGCTCAGTGCTCGGGGTGCTCCGTGCTCAGGGTCCTGGGTGCTCAGTACTCAGGGTGCTGGGTGCTTAGTACTCAGGGTGCTCAGTGCTCAGTACACAGGGTGCTGGGTGCTCAGTGCTCGGGGTGCTGGGTGCTCAGTGCTCAGTACTCAGGGTGCTGGGTGCTCAGTGCTCGGGGTGCTGGGTGCTCAGTACTCAGCGTGCTGTGTGCTCAGTACTCAGGGTGCTGGGTGCTCAGTGCTCAGGGTGCTGGGTGCTCAGTGCTCAGGGTGCTGGGTGCTCAGTGATCGGAGTGCTGGGTGCTCAGTACTCAGGGTGCTCAGTGCTCGGGGAGCTCGGTGCTCAGTACTCAGGGTGCTGGGTGCTCAGTTCTCAGTGCTCGGGGTCCTGGGTGCTCCGTGCTCGGGGTGCTGGGTTCTCAGTGCTCTGGGTGCTTAGTGCTCTGTACTCAGGGTGCTGGGTGCTCAGTACTCATGGTGCTGGGTGCTCATTCTCAGGGTGCTAGGGGCTCAGTACTCAGGGTGCTGGGTGCTCAGTACTCAGGGTGCTCGGTTCTCAGTACTCAGGGTGCTGGGTGCTCATTCTCGGGGTGCTGGGTGCTCAGTGCTCGGGGTGCTGGGTGCTCAGTACTCAGCGTGCTGGGGGCTCAGTACTCAGGGTGCTGGGTGCTCAGTGCTCGAGGTGCTCGGTGCTCAGTACTCGGGGTGCTGGGTGCTCAGTACTCGGGGTGCTGGGTGCTCAGTGCTCAGGGTGCTGGGTGCTCAGTGCTCGGGGTGCTGGGTGCTCAGTGCTGAGGGTGGTGCTGGGTGCTCAGTACTCAGGGTGCTGGGTGCTCAGTGCTCAGGGTGCTGGGTGCTCAGTACTAAGGGTGCTGGGTGCTCAGTACTCACGGTGCTCGGTGCTCAGTACTCAGGGTGCTGGGTGATCAGTGCTCAGGGTGCTGGTTACTCAGTAATCAGGGTGCTGGGTGCTCAGTACTCAGGGTGCTGGGTGCTCAGTGCTCAGGGTGCTGGGATCTCAGTGCTCGGGGTGCTGGGTGCTGAGTTCTCAGGGTGCTGGGTGCTCAGTGCTCGGGGTGCTCGGTGCTCAGTGCTCAGGGTCCTGGGTGCTCAGTACTCAGGGTGCTGGGTGCTTAGTACTCAGGGTGCTCAGTGCTCAGTACACAGGGTGCTGGGTGCTCAGTGCTCAGGGTGCTGGGTGCTCAGTGCTCAGTACTCAGGGTGCTGGTTGCTCAGTGCTCGGGGTGCTGGGTGCTCAGTACTCAGCATGCTGGGTGCTCAGTACTCAGGGTGCTGGGTGCTCAGTGCTCAGGGTGCTGGGTGCTCAGTGCTCAGGGTGCTGGGTGCTCAGTTATCGGGGTGCTGGGGGCTCAGTACTCAGGGTGCTCAGTGCTCGGGGAGCTCGGTGCTCAGTATTCAGGGTGCTGGGTGCTCAGTTCTCAGTGCTCGGGGTCCGGGGTGCTCCGTGCTCGGGGTGCTGGGTTCTCAGTGCTCTGGGTGCTTAGTGCTCAGTACTCAGGGTGCTGGGTGCTCAGTATTCATGGTGCTGCGTGCTCATTCTCAGGGTTCTAGGGGCTCAGTACTCAGGGTCCTGGGTGCTCAGTACTCAGGGTGCTCGGTTCTCAGTACTCAGGGTGCTGGGTGCTCATTCTCGGGGTGCTGGGTGCTCAGTGCTCGGGGTGCTGGGTGCTCAGTACTCAGGGTGCTGGGGGCTCAGTACTCAGGGTGCTGGGTGCTCAGTACTCAGGGTGATCTGTTCTCAGTACTCAGGTTGGTGGCTGCTCAGTGCTCGGGGTGCTGGGTGCTCAGTACTCGGGGTGCGCAGTGCTCAGTACTCAGGGTGCTGGGTGCTCAGTACTCAGGGTGCTGGGTGCTCAGTGCTCGAGGTGCTCGGTGCTCAGTACTCGGGGTGCTGGGTGCTCAGTACTCAGGGTGCTGGGTGCTCAGTGCTCAGGGTGCTGGGTGCTCAGTGCTCGGGGTGCTGGGTGCTCAGTGCTGAGGGTGGTGCTGGGTGCTCAGTACTCAGGGTGCTGGGTGCTCAGTGCTCAGGGTGCTGGGTGCTCAGTACTAAGGGTGCTGGGTGCTCAGTACTCAGGGTGCTCGGTGCTCAGTACTCAGGGTGCTGGGTGCTCAGTGCTCAGGGTGCTGGGTACTCAGTACTCAGGGTGCTGGGTGCTCAGTACTCAGGGTGCTGGGTGCTCAGTGCTCAGGGTGCTGGGTGCTCAGTGCTCAGGCTGCTGGGTGCTCAGTACTCAGGGTGCTGGGTGCTCAGTGCTCATGGTGATCGGTGCTCAGTACTCAGGGTGCTGGGTGCTCAGTGCTCGGGGTGCTGGGTGCTCAGTACACGGGGTGCTGGGTGCTCTGTACTCAGGGTGCTGGGTGCTCAGTGCTCGGGGTCCTAGGTGCTCAGTGCTCAGGGTGATCGGTGCTCAGTACTCAGCGTGCTGGGTGCTCAGTGCTCAGAGTGTTGGGTGCTCAGTACTCAGGGTGCTGGGTGCTCAGTGCTCAGTGCTCAGGGTGCTCAGTGCTCAGGGTGCTCAGTGCTCAGGGTGCTGGGTGCTCAGGGTGCTGGGTGCTCAGTGCTCGGGGTGCTGGTTGCTCAGTGCTCAGTGCTCAGGGTGCTGGGTGCTCAGTGCTCAGTGCTCAGGGTGCTGGGTGTTCAGTACTCAGGGTGCTTGGTGCTCAGTGCTCAGGGTGCTGGGTGCTCAGTCCTCCGGGTGCTCAGTGCTCAGGGTGCTGGGTGCTCAGTACTCAGGGTGCTGGGTGCTCAGTACTCGGGGTGCTGGGTGCTCAGTGCTCAGGTTGCTGGGTGCTCAGTACTCTGGGTGTTGGGTGCTCAGTACTCAGCGTGCTGGGTGCTCCGTGCTCGGGGTGCTGGCTGCTCAGTGCTCAGGGTGCTCTGTGCTCAGTGCTCAGGGTGCTGGGTGCTCAATACTCAGGGTGCTGGGTGCTTAGTGCTCGGGGTGCTCGGTGCTCAGTACTCAAGGTGCTGGGTGCTCAGTGCTCAGGGTGCTGGGTGCTCAGTCCTCGGGGTGCTCCGTGCTCAGGGTGCTGGGTGCTCAGTGCTCAGGGTCCTGGGTGCTCAGTGCTCGGGGTGCTGGGTGCTGAGTGCTCAGGGTGCTGGGTGCTCAGTGCTCGGGGTGCTCGGTGCTCAGTGCTCAGGGTCCCGGGTGCTCAGTACTCAGGGTGCTGGGTGCTTAGTACTCAGGGTGCTCAGTGCTCAGTACACAGGGTGCTGGGTGCTCAGTGCTCGGGGTGCTGGGTGCTCAGTACTCAGCGTGCTGGGTGCTCAGTACTCAGGGTGCTGGGTGCTCAGTGCTCAGGGTGCTGGGTGCTCAGTGCTCAGGGTGCTGGGTGCTCCGTGCTCGGGGTGCTGGGTTCTCAGTGCTCTGGGTGCTTAGTGCTCAGTACTCAGGGTGCTGGGTGCTCAGTACTCATGGTGCTGGGTGCTCATTCTCAGGGTGCTAGGGGCTCAGTACTCAAGGTGCTGGGTGCTCAGTACTCAGGGTGCTCGGTTCTCAGTACTCAGGGTGCTGGGTGCTCATTCTCGGGGTGTTGGGTGCTCAGTGCTCGGGGTGCTGGGTGCTCAGTACTCAGGGTGCTGGGTGCTCAGTACTCAGGGTGATCTGTTCTCAGTACTCAGGTTGCTGGGTGCTCAGTGCTCGGGGTGCTGGGTGCTCAGTACTAGGGGTGCTCAGTGCTCAGTACTCAGGGTGCTTGGTGCTCAGTACTCAGGGTGCTGGGTGCTCAGTGCTCGAGGTGCTCGGTGCTCAGTACTCGGGGTGCTGGGTGCTCAGTACTCGGGGTGCTGGGTGCTCAGTGCTCAGGGTGCTGGGTGCTCAGTGCTCGGGGTGCTGGGCGCTCAGTGCTGAGGGTGGTGCTGGGTGCTCAGTACTCAGGGTGCTGGGTGCTCAGTGCTCAGGGTGCTGGGTGCTCAGTACTAAGGGTGCTGGGTGCTCAGTGCTGAGGGTGGTGCTGGGTGCTCTGTACTCAGGGTGCTGGGTTCTCAGTGCTCGGGGTCCTGGGTGCTCAGTGCTCAGGGTGATCGGTGCTCAGTACTCAGGGTGCTGGGTGCTCAGTGCTCGGGGTGCTGGGTGCTCAGTACTCAGCGTGCTGGGTGCTCAGTACTCAGGGTGCTGGGTGCTCAGTGCTCAGGGTGCTGGGTGCTCAGTGCTCAGGGTGCTGGGTGCTCAGTGCTCAGGGTGCTGGGTGCTCAGTGCTCGGGGTGCTCGGTGCTCAGTACTCGCGGTGCTGGGTGCTCAGTACTCGGGGTGCTCGGTGCTCAGTACTCGCGGTGCTGGGTGCTCAGTACTCGGGGTGCTGGGTGCTCAGTGCTCAGGGTGCTGGGTGCTCAGTGCTCGGGGTGCTGGGTGCTCAGTGCTCAGGGTGCTGGGTGCTCAGTGCTCAGGGTGCTGGGTGCTCAGTGCTCGGGCTGCTGGGTGCACAGTGCTCAGGGTGCTGGGTGCTCAGTGCTCGGGGTGCTCGGTGCTCAGTACTCGCGGTGCTGGGTGCTCAGTACTCGGGGTGCTGGGTGCTCAGTGCTCAGGGTGCTGGGTGCTCAGTGCTCGGGGTGCTGGGTGCTCAGTGCTGAGGGTGGTGCTGGGTGCTCAGTACTCAGGGTGCTGGGTGCTCAGTACTAAGTGTGCTGAGTGCTCAGTACTCAGGGTACTGGGTGCTCAGTACTCGGGGTGCTCAGTGCTCATGGTGATCGGTGCTCAGTACTCAGGGTGCTGGGTGCTCAGTACTCAGGGTGCTGGGTGCTCAGTGCTCATGGTGATCGGTGCTCAGTACTCAGGGTGCTGGGTGCTCATTGCTCGGGGTGCTGGGTGCTCAGTACTCGGGGTGCTGGGTGCTCAGTGCTCAGGGTGCTGGGTGCTCAGTGCTCGGGGTGCTGGGTGCTCAGTGCTCAGGGTGATCGGTGCTCAGTGCTCAGGGTGCTGGGTGTTCAGTCCTCCGGGTGCTCAGTGCTCAGGGTGCTGGGTGCTCAGTACTCAGGGTGCTGGGTGCTCAGTACTCGGGGTGCTGGGTGCTCAGTGCTCTGGGTGCTGGGTGCTCAGTACTCTGGGTGTTGGGTGCTCAGTACTCAGGGTGCTGGGTGCTCCGTGCTCGGGGTGCTGGCTGCTCAGTGCTCAGGGTGCTGGGTGCTCAGTGCTCAGGGTGCTGGGTGCTCAGTGCTCAGGGTGCTGGGTGCTCAGTCCTCGGGGTGCTCCGTGCTCAGGGTGCTGGGTGCTCAGTGCTCAGGGTGCTGGGTGCTCAGTGCTCGGGGTGCTGGGTGCTGAGTGCTCAGGGTGCTGGGTGCTCAGTGCTCGGGGTGCTCCGTGCTCAGGGTCCTGGGTGCTCAGTACTCAGGGTGCTGGGTGCTTAGTACTCAGGGTGCTCAGTGCTCAGTACACAGGGTGCTGGGTGCTCAGTGCTCGGGGTGCTGGGTGCTCAGTGCTCAGTACTCAGGGTGCTGGGTGCTCAGTGCTCGGGGTGCTGGGTGCTCAGTACTCAGCGTGCTGTGTGCTCAGTACTCAGGGTGCTGGGTGCTCAGTGCTCAGGGTGCTGGGTGCTCAGTGCTCAGGGTGCTGGGTGCTCAGTGATCGGGGTGCTGGGTGCTCAGTACTCAGGGTGCTCAGTGCTCGGGGAGCTCGGTGCTCAGTACTCAGGGTGCTGGGTGCTCAGTTCTCAGTGCTCGGGGTACTGGGTGCTCCGTGCTCGGGGTGCTGGGTTCTCAGTGCTCTGGGTGCTTAGTGCTCTGTACTCAGGGTGCTGGGTGCTCAGTACTCATGGTTCTGGGTGCTCATTCTCAGGGTGCTAGGGGCTCAGTACTCAGGGTGCTGGGTGCTCAGTACTCAGGGTGCTCGGTTCTCAGTACTCAGGGTGCTGGGTGCTCATTCTCGGGGTGCTGGGTGCTCAGTACTCAGCGTGCTGGGGGCTCAGTACTCAGGGTGCTGGGTGCTCAGTGCTCGAGGTGCTCGGTGCTCAGTACTCGGGGTGCTGGGTGCTCAGTACTCGGGGTGCTGGGTGCTCAGTGCTCAGGGTGCTGGGTGCTCAGTGCTCGGGGTGCTGGGTGCTCAGTGCTGAGGGTGGTGCTGGGTGCTCAGTACTCAGGGTGCTGGGTGCTCAGTGCTCAGGGTGCTGGGTGTTCAGTACTAAGGGTGCTGGGTGCTCAGTACTCAGGGTGCTCGGTGCTCAGTACTCAGGGTGCTGGGTGATCAGTGCTCAGGGTGCTCGGTGCTCAGTGCTCAGGGTGCTGGGTGCTCAGTACTCAGGGTGATGGGTGCTCAGTGCTCAGGGTGATCGGTGCTCAGTACTCAGGGTGCTCAGTACTCAGGGTGCTGGGTGCTCAGTGCTCAGGGTGCTGGGTGCTCAGTACTCGGGGTGCTGGGTGCTCTGTACTCAGGGTGCTGGGTGCTCAGTGCTCGGGGTCCTGGGTGCTCAGTGCTCAGGGTGATCAGTGCTCAGTACTCAGGGTGCTGGGTGCTCAGTGCTCGGGGTGCTGGGTGCTCAGTACTCAGCGTTCTGGGTGCTCAGTAATCAGGGCGCTGGGTGCTCAGTGCTCAGGGTGCTGGGTGCTCAGTGCTCAGGGTGCTGGGTGCTCAGTGATCGGGGTGCTGTGTGCTCAGTACTCAGGGTGCTCAGTGCTCGGGGAGCTCGGTGCTCAGTACTCAGGGTGCTGGGTGCTCAGTTCTCAGTGCTCGGGGTCCTGGGTGCTCCGTGCTCGGGGTGCTGGGTGCTCAGTGCTCTGGGTGCTTAGTGCTCAGTACTCAGGGTGCTGGGTGCTCAGTACTCACGGTGCTGGGTGCTCATTCTCAGGGTGCTAGGGGCTCAGTACTCAGGGTGCTTGGTGCTCAGTACTCTGGGTGCTCGGTTCTCAGTACTCAGGGTGCTGGGTGCTCAGTGCTCGGGATGCTGGGTGCTCAGTGCTCAGGGTGCTGGGTGCTCAGTGCTCGGGGTGCTCGGTGCTCAGTACTCGGGGTGCTGGGTGCTCAGTACTCGGGGTGCTGGGTGCTCAGTGCTCAGGGTGCTGGGTGCTCAGTGCTCGGTGTGCTGGGTGCTCAGTGCTGAGGGTGGTGCTGGGTGCTCAGTACTCAGGGTGCTGGGTGCTCAGTGCTCAGGGTGCTGGGTGCTCAGTACTAAGTGTGCTGGGTGCTCAGTACTCAGGGTGCTCGGTGCTCAGTACTCAGGGTGCTGGGTGCTCAGTGCTCAGGGTGCTGGGTACTCAGTACTCAGGGTGCTGGGTGCTCCGTACTCAGGGTGCTGGGTGCCCAGTGCTCAGGGTGCTGGGTGCTCAGTGCTCAGGGTGCTGGGTGCTCAGTACTCAGGGTGCTGGGTGCTAAGTGCTCATGGTGATCGGTGCTCAGTACTCAGGGTGCTGGGTGCTCAGTACTCAGGGTGCTGGGTGCTCAGTGCTCATGGTGATCGGTGCTCAGTACTCAGTGTGCTGGGTGCTCAGTGCTCGGGGTGCTGGGTGCTCAGTACTCGGGGTGCTGGGTGCTCAGTGCTCAGGGTGCTGGGTGCTCAGGGCTCGGGGTGCTGGGTGCTCAGTGCTCAGGGTGCTGGGTGCTCAGTCCTCCGGGTGCTCAGTGCTCAGGGTGCTGGGTGCTCAGTACTCAGGGTGCTGGGTGCTCAGTACTCGGGGTGCTGGGTGCTCAGTGCTCAGGGTGCTGGGTGCTCAGTACTCTGGGTGTTGGGTGCTCAGTACTCAGGGTGCTGGGTGCTCCGTGCTCGGGGTGCTGGCTGCTCAGTGCTCAGGGTGCTGGGTGCTCAGTGCTCAGGGTGCTGGGTGCTCAGTGCTCAGGGTGCTGGGTGCTTAGTGCTCGGGGTGCTTGGTGCTCAGTACTCAAGGTGCTGGGTGCTCAGTACTCGGGGTGCTGGGTGCTCAGTGCTCAGTGTGCTGGGTGCTCAGTGCTCGGGGTGCTGGGTGCTTAGTGCTGAGGGTGGTGCTGGGTGCTCAGTACTCAGGGTGCTGGGTGCTCAGTGCTCAGGGTGCTGGGTGCTCAGTACTAAGTGTGCTGAGTGCTCAGTACTCAGGGTGCTGGGTGCTCAGTACTCGGGGTGCTCAGTGCTCATGGTGATCGGTGCTCAGTACTCAGGGTGCTGGGTGCTCAGTACTCAGGGTCCTGGGTGCTCAGTGCTCATGGTGATCGGTGCTCAGTACTCAGGGTGCTGGGTGCTCAGTGCTCGGGGTGCTGGGTGCTCAGTACTCGGGGTGCTGGGTGCTCAGTGCTCAGGGTGCTGGGTGCTCAGTGCTCGGGGTGCTGGGTGCTCAGTGCTCAGGGTGATCGGTGCTCAGTGCTCAGGGTGCTGGGTGTTCAGTCCTCCGGGTGCTCAGTGCTCAGGGTGCTGGGTGCTCAGTACTCAGGGTGCTGGGTGCTCAGTACTCGGGGTGCTGGGTGCTCAGTGCTCTGGGTGCTGGGTGCTCAGTACTCTGGGTGTTGGGTGCTCAGTACTCAGGGTGCTGGGTGCTCCGTGCTCGGGGTGCTGGCTGCTCAGTGCTCAGGGTGCTGGGTGCTCAGTGCTCAGGGTGCTGGGTGCTCAGTGCTCAGGGTGCTGGGTGCTCAGTCCTCGGGGTGCTCCGTGCTCAGGGTGCTGGGTGCTCAGTGCTCAGGGTGCTGGGTGCTCATTGCTCGGGGTGCTGGGTGCTGAGTGCTCAGGGTGCTGGGTGCTCAATGCTCGGGGTACTCCGTGCTCAGGGTCCTGGGTGCTCCGTACTCAGGGTGCTGGGTGCTTAGTACTCAGGGTGCTCAGTGCTCAGTACACAGGGTGCTGGGTGCTCAGTGCTCGGGGTGCTGGGTGCTCAGTGCTCAGTACTCAGGGTGCTGGGTGCTCAGTGCTCGGGGTGCTGGGTGCTCAGTACTCAGCGTGCTGTGTGCTCAGTACTCAGGGTGCTGGGTGCTCAGTGCTCAGGGTGCTGGGTGCTCAGTGCTCAGGGTGCTGGGTGCTCAGTGATCGGGGTGCTGGGTGCTCAGTACTCAGGGTGCTCAGTGCTCGGGGAGCTCGGTGCTCAGTACTCAGGGTGCTGGGTGCTCAGTTCTCAGTGCTCGGGGTCCTGGGTGCTCCGTGCTCGGGGTGCAGGGTTCTCAGTGCTCTGGGTGCTTAGTGCTCAGTACTCAGGGTGCTGGGTGCTCAGTACTCATGGTGCTGGGTGCTCATTCTCAGGGTGCTAGGGGCTCAGTACTCAGGGTGCTGGGTGCTCAGTACTCAGGGTGCTCGGTTCTCAGTACTCAGGGTGCTGGGTGCTCATTCTCGGGGTGCTTGGTGCTCAGTGCTCGGGGTGCTGGGTGCTCAGTACTCAGCGTGCTGGGGGCTCAGTACTCAGGGTGCTGGGTGCTCAGTGCTCGAGGTGCTCGGTGCTCAGTATTCGGGGTGCTGGGTGCTCAGTACTCGGGGTGCTGGGTGCTCAGTGCTCAGGGTGCTGGGTGCTCAGTGCTCGGGGTGCTGGGTGCTCAGTGCTGAGGGTGGTGCTGGGTTCTCAGTACTCAGGGTGCTGGGTGCTCAGTGCTCAGGGTGCTGGGTGCTCAGTACTAAGGGTTCTGGGTGCTCAGTACTCAGGGTGCTCGGTGCTCAGTACTCAGGGTGCTGGGTGATCAGTGCTCAGGGTGCTGGTTACTCAGTAATCAGGGTGCTGGGTGCTCAGTACTCAGGGTGCTGGGTGCTCAGTGCTCAGGGTGCTGGTTGCTCAGTGCTCAGTGTGCTGGGTGCTCAGTACTCAGGGTGATGGGTGCTCAGTGCTCAGGGTGATCGGTGCGCAGTACTCAGGGCGCTCAGTACTCAGGGTGGTGGGTGCTCAGTGCTCAGGGTGCTGGGTGCTCAGTACTCGGGGTGCTGGGTGCTCTGTACTCAGGGTGCTGGGTGCTCAGTGCTCGGGGTCCTGGGTGCTCCGTGCTCAGGGTGATCGGTGCTCAGTACTCAGGGTGCTGGGTGCTCAGTGCTCGGGGTGCTGGGTGCTCAGTACTCAGCGTTCTGGGTGCTCAGTACTCAGGGTGCTGGGTGCTCAGTGCACAGGGTGCTGGGTGCTCAGTGCTCAGGGTGCTGGGTGCTCAGTGATCGGGGTGCTGGGTGCTCAGTACTCAGGGTGCTCAGTGCTCGGGGAGCTCGGTGCTCAGTACTCAGGGTGCTGGGTGCTCAGTTCTCAGTGCTCGGGGTCCTGGGTGCTCCGTGCTCGGGGTGCTGGGTGCTCAGTGCTCTGGGTGCTTAGTGCTCAGTACTCAGGGTGCTGGGTGCTCAGTACTCACGGTGCTGGGTGCTCATTCTCAGGGTGCTAGGGGCTCAGTACTCAGGGTGCTTGGTGCTCAGTACTCTGGGTGCTCGGTTCTCAGTACTCAGGGTGCTGGGTGCTCAGTGCTCGGGATGCTGGGTGCTCAGTGCTCAGGGTGCTGGGTGCTCAGTGCTCGGGTGCTCGGTGCTCAGTACTCGGGGTGCAGGGTGCTCAGTACTCGGGGTGCTTGGTGCTCAGTGCTCAGGGTGCTGGGTGCTCAGTGCTCGGGGTGCTGGGTGCTCAGTGCTGAGGGTGGTGCTGGGTGCTCAGTACTCAGGGTGCTGGGTGCTGGGTGCTCAGTGCTCAGGGTGCTGGGTGCTCAGTACTAAGTGTGCTGGGTGCTCAGTACTCAGGGTGCTCGGTGCTCAGTACTCAGGGTGCTGGGTGCTCAGTGCTCAGGGTGCTGGGTACTCAGTACTCAGGGTGCTGGGTGCTCCGTACTCAGGGTGCTGGGTGCCCAGTGCTCAGGGTGCTGGGTGCTCAGTGCTCAGGGTGCTGGGTGCTCAGTACTCAGGGTGCTGGGTGCTCAGTGCTCATGGTGATCGGTGCTCAGTACTCAGGGTGCTGGGTGCTCAGTACTCAGGGTGCTGGGTGCTCAGTGCTCATGGTGATCGGTGCTCAGTACTCAGGGTGCTGGGTGCTCAGTGCTCAGGGTGCTGGGTGCTCAGTACTCGGGGTGCTGGGTGCTCAGTGCTCAGGGTGCTGGGTGCTCAGTACTCTGGGTGTTGGGTGCTCAGTACTCAGGGTGCTGGGTGCTCCGTGCTCGGGGTGCTGGCTGCTCAGTGCTCAGGGTGCTGGGTGCTCAGTACTCAGGGTGCTGGGTCCTCAGTGCTCAGGGTGCTGGGTGCTGCGTGCTCGGGGTGCTGGCTGCTCAGTACTCAGGGTGCTGGGTGCTCAGTACTCAGGGTGCTGGGTCCTCAGTGCTCAGGGTGCTGGGTGCTCATTACTCAGTGTGCTCAGTGCTCATGGTGCTGGGTGCTCAGAACTCAGGGTGCTGGGTGCTCAGTACTCAGGGTGCTGGGTGCTCAGTACTCAGGGTGCTTGGTGCTCAGTACTCAGGGTGCTGGGTGCTCAGTGCTCAGGGTGCTCGGTGCTCAGTACTCACGGTGCTGGGTGCTCATTCTCGGGGTGCTGGGTGCTCAGTACTGAGGTTTCTCAGTACTCTGGGTGCTCGGTGCTCAGTACTCATGGTGCTGGGTGCTCAGTACTCAGGGTGCTCGGTGCTCAGTTCTCAGGGTGCTCGGTGCTCAGTGTTTGGGGTGCTGGGTGCGCAGTATTCAGGGTGCTGTGTGCTCAGTGCTCGGGGTGCTCGGTGCTCAGTACTCAGAGTGCTGTGTGCTCAGTACTCGGGGTGCTGGGTGCTCAGTGCTCAGGGTGCTGGGTGCTCAGTGCTCGGGGTACTGGGTGCTCAGTACTCAGGGTCCTGGGTGGTCAGTGCTCAGGTTGCTGGGTGCTCAGTGCTCAGGGTGATCGGTGCTCAGTACTCAGGGTGCTGGGTGCTCAGTGCTCAGGATGCTGGGTGCTCAGTCCTCAGGGTGCTCAGTGCTCAGGGTGCTGGGTGCTCAGTACTCAGGGGGATGGGTGCTCAGTGCTCGGGGTGCTGGGTGCTCAGTGCTCAGGTTGCTGGGTGCTCAGTACTCAGGGTGCTGGGTGCTCAGTATTCGAGGTGCTGGGTGCTCAGTACTCAGGGTGCTGGGTGCTCAGTACTCAGGGTGCTGGGTGCTCAGTACTCAGGGTGCTGGGTGCTCAGTGCTCGGGGTGCTGGGTGCTCAGTGCTCAGTACTCAGGGTGCTGGGTGCTCAGTGCTCGGGGTGCTGGGTGCTCAGTACTCAGCGTGCTGGGTGCTCAGTACTCAGGGTGCTGGGTGCTCAGTGCTCAGGGTGCTGGGTGCTCAGTGCTCAGGGTGCTGGGTACTCAGTGATCGGGGTGCTGGGTGCTCAGTACTCAGGGTGCTCAGTGCTCGGGGAGCTCGGTGCACAGTACTCAGGGTGCTGGGTGCTCAGTACTCAGTGCTCTTGGTCCTGGGTGCTCCGTGCTCGGGGTGCTGGGGGCTCAGTGCTCTGGGTGCTTAGTGCTCAGTACTCAGGGTGCTGGGTGCTCAGTACTCAGGGTGCTGGGTGCTCATTCTCGGGGTGCTGGGTGCTCAGTGCTCAGGGTGCTGGGTGCTCAGTACTCAGGGTGCTGGGGGCTCAGTACTCAGGGTGCTCTGTGCTCAGTACTCAGGGTGCTCGGTTCTCAGTACTCAGGGTGCTGGGTGCTCATTCTCGGGGTGCTTGGTGCTCAGTGCTCGGGGTGCTGGGTGCTCAGTACTCAGGGTGTTGGGGGCTCAGTACTCAGGGTGCTGGGTGCTCAGTACTCAGGGTGATCTGTTCTCAGTACTCAGGGTGCTGGGTGCTTAGTGCTCGGGGTGCTGGGTGCTCAGTACTCGGGGTGCTCAGTGCTCAGTACTCAGGGTGCTGGGTGCTCAGTACTCAGTGTGCTGGGTGCTCAGTACTCAGGGTGCTGGGTGCTCAGTGCTCAGGGTGCTGGGTGCTCAGTGCTCAGGGTGCTAGGTGCTCAGTTATCGGGGTGCTGGGTGCTCAGTACTCAGGGTGCTCAGTGCTCGGGGAGCTCGGTGCTCAGTACACACGGTGCTGGGTGCTCAGTACTCAGAGTGCTCAGTGCTCGGGGAGCTCGGTGCATAGTTCTCAGGGTGCTCGGTGCTCAGTGTTTGGGGTGCTGGGTGCTCAGTACTCAGGGTGATGCGTGCTCAGTGCTCAGGGTGCTGGGTGCTCAGTGCTCAGGGTGCTGGGTGCTCAGTGCTCGGGGTGCCCGGTGCTCAGTGCTCGGGGTGCTGGGTGCTCAGTACTCAGGGTGCTGGGTGCTCAGTGCTCGGGGTGCTGGGTCCTCAGTGCTCAGGGTGCTGGGTGCTCAGTACTCAGGGTGCTGGGTCCTCAGTGCTCAGAGTGCTGGGTGCTCAGTACTCAGTGTGCTCAGTGCTCAGGGTGCTTGGTGCTCAGAACTCAGGGTGCTGGGTGCTCAGTACTCAGGGTGCTGGGTGCTCAGTACTCAGGGTGCTTGGTGCTCAGTACTCAGGGTGCTGGGTGCTCAGTGCTCAGGGTGCTCGGTGCTCAGTACTCATGGTGCTGGGTGCTCATTCTCGGGGTACTGGGTGCTCAGTACTCAGGTTGCTCAGTACTCTGGGTGCTCGGTGCTCAGTACTCATGGTGCTGGGTGCTCAGTACTCAGGGTGCTCGGTGCTCAGTTCTCAGGGTGCTCGGTGCTCAGTGTTTGGGGCGCTGGGTGCTCAGTACTCAGGGTGCTGGGTGCTCAGTGCTCGGGGTGCTCGGTGCTCAGTACTCAGGGTGCTCAGTGCTCAGTACTCAGCGTGCTGGGTGCTCAGTGCTCAGGGTCCTCGGTGCTCAGTACTCAGGGTGCTCAGTGCTCAGTACTCAGCGTGCTTTGTGCTCAGTGCTCAGGGTGCTGGGTGCTCAGTACTCAGGGTGCTGGGTGCTCAGTACTCAGTGCTCAGGATGCTGGGTGCTCAGTGCTCTGGGTGCTCAGTGCTCAGTACTCAGTGCTCAGGGTGATGGGTGCTCAGTGCTCGGGGTGCTCGGTGCTCAGTGCTCAGGGTCCTGGGTGCTCAGTACTCAGGGTGCTGGGTGCTTAGTACTCAGGGTGCTCAGTGCTCAGTACACAGGGTGCTGGGTGCTCAGTGCTCGGGGTGCTGGGTGCTCAGTGCTCAGTACTCAGGGTGCTGGGTGCTCAGTGCTCGGGGTGCTGGGTGCTCAGTACTCAGTGTGCTGGGTGCTCAGTACTCAGGGTGCTGGGTGCTCAGTGCTCAGGGTGCTGGGTGCTCAGTGCTCAGGGTGCTAGGTGCTCAGTTATCGGGGTGCTGGGTGCTCAGTACTCAGGGTGCTCAGTGCTAGGGGAGCTCGGTGCTCAGTACTCACGGTGCTGGGTGCTCAGTACTCAGAGTGCTCAGTGCTCGGGGAGCTCGGTGCATAGTTCTCAGGGTGCTCAGTGCTCAGTGTTTGGGGTGCTGGGTGCTCAGTACTCAGTGCTCAGGATGCTGGGTGCTCAGTGCTCAGGGTGCTGGGTGCTCTTTCTCGGGGTGCTGGGTACTCAGTACTCAGTGCTCAGGATGCTGGGTGCGCAGTGCTCAGGGTGCTGGGTGCTCAGTGCTCAGGGTGCTCAGTGCTCAGTGCTCAGTACTCAGGGTGCTGGGTGCTCAGTACTCAGGGTGCTGGGTCCTCAGTGCTCAGGGTGCTGGGTGCTCATTACTCAGTGTGCTCAGTGCTCAGGGTGCTGGGTGCTCAGAACTCAGGGTGCTGGGTGCTCAGTACTCAGGGTGCTGGGTGCTCAGTACTCAGGGTGCTTGGTGCTCAGTACTCAGGGTGCTGGGTGCTCAGTGCTCAGGGTGCTCGGTGCTCAGTACTCACGGTGCTGGGTGCTCATTCTCGGGGTCCTGGGTGCTCAGTACTGAGGTTTCTCAGTACTCTGGGTGCTCGGTGCTCAGTACTCATGGTGCTGGGTGCTCAGTACTCAGGGTGCTCGGTGCTCAGTTCTCAGGGTGCTCGGTGCTCAGTGTTTGGGGTGCTGGGTGCGCAGTATTCAGGGTGCTGTGTGCTCAGTGCTCGGGGTGCTCGGTGCTCAGTACTCAGAGTGCTGTGTGCTCAGTACTCGGGGTGCTGGGTGCTCAGTGCTCAGGGTGCTGGGTGCTCAGTGCTCGGGGTACTGGGTGCTCAGTACTCAGGGTCCTGGGTGGTCAGTGCTCAGGTTGCTGGGTGCTCAGTGCTCAGGGTGATCGGTGCTCAGTACTCAGGGTGCTGGGTGCTCAGTGCTCAGGATGCTGGGTGCTCAGTCCTCAGGGTGCTCAGTGCTCAGGGTGCTGGGTGCTCAGTACTCAGGGTGATGGGTGCTCAGTGCTCAGGGTGCTGGGTGCTCAGTACTCAGGTTGCTGGGTGCTCAGTACTCAGGGTGCTGGGTGCTCAGTATTCGAGGTGCTGGGTGCTCAGTACTCAGGGTGCTGGGTGCTCAGTACTCAGGGTGCTGGGTGCTCAGTACTCAGGGTGCTGGGTGCTCAGTGCTCGGGGTGCTGGGTGCTCAGTACTCAGCGTGCTGGGTGCTCAGTACTCAGGGTGCTGGGTGCTCAGTGCTCAGGGTGCTGGGTGCTCAGTGCTCAGGGTGCTGGGTACTCAGTGATCGGGGTGCTGGGTGCTCAGTACTCAGGGTGCTCAGTGCTCGGGGAGCTCGGTGCACAGTACTCAGGGTGCTGGGTGCTCAGTACTCAGTGCTCTTGGTCCTGGGTGCTCCGTGCTCGGGGTGCTGGGGGCTCAGTGCTCTGGGTGCTTAGTGCTCAGTACTCAGGGTGCTGGGTGCTCAGTACTCAGGGTGCTGGGTGCTCTTTCTCGGGGTGCTGGGTGCTCAGTGCTCAGGGTGCTGGGTGCTCAGTACTCAGGGTGCTGGGGGCTCAGTACTCAGGGTGCTCTGTGCTCAGTACTCAGGGTGCTGGGTGCTTAGTGCTCGGGGTGCTGGGTGCTCAGTACTCGGGGTGCTCAGTGCTCAGTACTCAGGGTGCTGGGTGCTCAGTACTCAGTGTGCTGGGTGCTCAGTACTCAGGGTGCTGGGTGCTCAGTGCTCAGGGTGCTGGGTGCTCAGTGCTCAGGGTGCTAAGTGCTCAGTTATCGGGGTGCTGGGTGCTCAGTACTCAGGGTGCTCAGTGCTCGGGGAGCTCGGTGCTCAGTACTCACGGTGCTGGGTGCTCAGTACTCAGAGTGCTCAGTGCTCGGGGAGCTCGGTGCATAGTTCTCAGGGTGCTCGGTGCTCAGTGTTTGGGGTGCTGGGTGCTCAGTACTCAGGGTGATGCGTGCTCAGTGCTCAGGGTGCTGGGTGCTCAGTGCTCAGGGGGCTGGGTGCTCAGTACTCAGTGCTCAGGATGCTGGGTGCGCAGTGCTCAGGGTGCTGGGTGCTCAGTGCTCAGGCTGCTCAGTGCTCAGTGCTCAGTACTCAGGGTGCTGGGTGCTCAGTACTCAGGGTGCTGGGTCCTCAGTGCTCAGGGTGCTGGGTGCTCATTACTCAGTGTGCTCAGTGCTCAGGGTGCTGGGTGCTCAGAACTCAGGGTGCTGGGTGCTCAGTACTCAGGGTGCTGGGTGCTCAGTACTCAGGGTGCTTGGTGCTCAGTACTCAGGGTGCTGGGTGCTCAGTGCTCAGGGTGCTCGGTGCTCAGTACTCACGGTGCTGGGTGCTCATTCTCGGGGTGCTGGGTGCTCAGTACTGAGGTTTCTCAGTACTCTGGGTGCTCGGTGCTCAGTACTCATGGTGCTGGGTGCTCAGTACTCAGGGTGCTCGGTGCTCAGTTCTCAGGGTGCTCGGTGCTCAGTGTTTGGGGTGCTGGGTGCGCAGTATTCAGGGTGCTGTGTGTTCAGTGCTCGGGGTGCTCGGTGCTCAGTACTCAGAGTGCTGTGTGCTCAGTACTCGGGGTGCTGGGTGCTCAGTGCTCAGGGTGCTGGGTGCTCAGTGCTCGGGGTACTGGGTGCTCAGTACTCAGGGTCCTGGGTGCTCAGTGCTCAGGTTGCTGGGTGCTCAGTGCTCAGGGTGATCGGTGCTCAGTACTCAGGGTGCTGGGTGCTCAGTGCTCAGGATGCTGGGTGCTCAGTCCTCAGGGTGCTCAGTGCTCAGGGTGCTGGGTGCTCAGTACTCAGGGTGCTGAGTGCTCAGTACTCAGGGTGCTGGGTGCTCAGTACTCAGGGTGCTGGGTGCTCAGTGCTCAGTGTGCTGGGTGATCAGTGCTCAGGGTGCTGGGTGCTCAGTGCTCAGGGTGCTGGGT
Source organism: Microtus oregoni (assembly GCF_018167655.1). NCBI lineage: Eukaryota > Metazoa > Chordata > Mammalia > Rodentia > Cricetidae > Microtus > Microtus oregoni. Next base: position 23,291 of record NW_024544897.1, on the reverse strand, counting down.
GCTCAGTACTCAGGGTGATGGGTGCTCAGTGCTCGGGGTGCTGGGTGCTCAGTGCTCAGGTTGCTGGGTGCTCAGTACTCAGGGTGCTGGGTGCTCAGTATTCGAGGTGCTGGGTGCTCAGTACTCAGGGTGCTGGGTGCTCAGTACTCAGGGTGCTGGGTGCTCAGTACTCAGGGTGCTGGGTGCTCAGTGCTCGGGGTGCTGGGTGCTCAGTGCTCAGTACTCAGGGTGCTGGGTGCTCAGTGCTCGGGGTGCTGGGTGCTCAGTACACAGCGTGCTGGGTGCTCAGTACTCAGGGTGCTTGGTGCTCAGTGCTCAGGGTGCTGGGTGCTCAGTGCTCAGGGTGCTGGGTGCTCAGTACTCAGCGTGCTGGGTGCTCAGTACTCAGGGTGCTTGGTGCTCAGTGCTCAGTACTCAGGGTGCTCAGTGCTCGGGGAGCTCGGTGCACAGTACTCAGGGTGCTGGGTGCTCAGTACTCAGTGCTCTTGGTCCTGGGTGCTCCGTGCTCGGGGTGCTGGGGGCTCAGTGCTCTGGGTGCTTAGTGCTCAGTACTCAGGGTGCTGGGTGCTCAGTACTCAGGGTGCTGGGTGCTCATTCTCGGGGTGCTGGGTGCTCAGGGTGCTGGGTGCTCAGTACTCAGGGTGCTGGGGGCTCAGTACTCAGGGTGCTCTGTGCTCAGTCCTCAGGGTGCTCGGTTCTCAGTACTCAGGGTGCTGGGTGCTCATTCTCGGGGTGCTTGGTGCTCAGTGCTCGGGGAGCTGGGTGCTAAGTACTCAGGGTGTTGGGGGCTCAGTACTCAGGGTGCTGGGTGCTCAGTACTCAGGGTGATCTGTTCTCAGTACTCAGGGTGCTGGGTGCTTAGTGCTCGGGGTGCTGGGTGCTCAGTACTCGGGGTGCTCAGTGCTCAGTACTCAGGGTGCTGGGTGCTCAGTGCTCGGGGTGCTGGGTGCTCAGTGCTCGGGGTGCTGGGTGCTCAGTACTCGGGGTGCTGGGTGCTCAGTGCTCAGGGTGCTGGGTGCTCAGTGCTCGGGGTGCTGGGTGCTCAGTGCTGAGGGTGCTGGCCGCTCAGTGCTCAGGGTGCTGGGTGCTCAGTACTCAGCGTGCTCGGTGCTCAGTACTCAGGGTGCTCAGTGCTCAGTACTCAGCGTGCTGGGTGCTCAGTGCTCAGGGTGCTCGGTGCTCAGTACTCAGGGTGCTCAGTGCTCAGTACTCAGCGTGCTTTGTGCTCAGTGCTCAGGGTGCTGGGTGCTCAGTACTCAGGGTGATGGGTGCTCAGTACTCAGGGTGCTGGGTGCTCAGTGCTCGGGGTGCTCGGTGATCAGTACTCAGGGTGCTGGGTGCTCAGTGCTCAGGGTGCTGGGTACTCAGTACTCAGGGTGCTGGGTGCTCAGTGCTCAGGGTGCTGGGTGCTCAGTGCTCAGGGTGCTGGGTGCTCAGTGCTCGGGGTGCTGGGTGCTCAGTGCTCGGGGCGCTGGGTGCTCAGTACTCAGGGTGCTGGGTGCTCAGTGCTCAGTGCTCAGTGCTCGGGGTGCTGGGTTCTCAGTGCTCAGGGTGATGGGTGCTCAGTGCTCGGGGTGCTCGGTGCTCAGTGCTCAGGGTCCTGGGTGCTCAGTACTCAGGGTGCTGGGTGCTTAGTACTCAGGGTTTTCAGTGCTCAGTACACAGGCTGCTGGGTGCTCAGTGCTCGGGGTGCTGGGTGCTCAGTGCTCAGTACTCAGGGTGCTGGGTGCTCAGTGTTCGGGGTGCTGGGTGCGCAGTACTCAGCGTGCTGGGTGCTCAGTACTCATGGTGCTGGGTGCTCAGTGCTCAGGGTGCTGGGTGCTCAGTGCTCAGGGTGCTAGGTGCTCAGTGTTTGGGGTGCTGGGTGCTCAGTACTCAGGGTGCTCAGTGCTCGGGGAGCTCGGTGCTCAGTACTCAGGGTGCTGGGGGCTCAGTACTCAGGTTGCTCAGTACTCTGGGTGCTCGGTGCTCAGTAATAATGGTGCTGGGTGCTCAGTACTCAGGGTGCTCGGTGCTCAGTTCTCAGGGTGCTCGGTGCTCAGTTTTTGGGGTGCTGGGTGCTCAGTACTCAGGGTGATGCGTGCTCAGTGCTCAGGGTGCTGATTGCTCAGTGCTCAGGGTGCTCAGTGCTCAGTACTCAGTGCTCAGGATGCTGGGTGCTCAGTGCTCAGGGTGCTGGGTGCTCAGTGCTCGGGGTGCCCGGTGCTCAGTGATCGGGGTGCTGGGTGCTCAGTACTCAGGGTGCTGGGTGCTCAGTGCTCGGGGTGCTGGGTCCTCAGTGCTCAGGGTGCTGGGTTCTCAGTACTCAGGGTGCTGGGTCCTCAGTGCTCAGGGTGCTGGGTGCTCAGTACTCAGTGTGCTCAGTGCTCAGGGTGCTTGGTGCTCAGAACTCAGGGTGCTGGGTGCTCAGTACTCAGGGTGCTGGGTGCTCAGTACTCAGGGTGCTTGGTGCTCAGTACTCAGGGTGCTGGGTGCTCAGTGCTCAGGGTGCTCGGTGCTCAGTACTCATGGTGCTGGGTGCTCATTCTCGGGGTACTGGGTGCGCAGTACTCAGGTTGCTCAGTACTCTGGGTGCTCGGTGCTCAGTACTCATGGTGCTGGGTGCTCAGTACTCAGGGTGCTCGGTGCTCAGTTCTCAGGGTGCTCGGTGCTCAGTGTTTGGGGCGCTGGGTGCTCAGTACTCAGGGTGCTGGGTGCTCAGTGCTCGGGGTGCTCGGTGCTCAGTACTCAGGGTGCTGTGTGCTCAGTACTCGGGATGCTGGGTGCTCATTGCTCAGCGTGCTGGGTGCTCAGTGCTCAGGGTGCTGGGTGCTCAGTGCTCAGGGTGCTGGGTGCTCAGTGCTCAGGGTGCTGGGTGCTCAGTGCTCAGGGTGCTGGGTGCTCAGTGCTCAGGGTGCTGGGTGCTCAGTGCTCGGGGTGCTGGGTGCTCAGTACTCAGGTGCTGGGTGCTTAGTGCTCGGGGTGCCCGGTGCTCAGTACTCGGGGTGCTCAGTGTTCAGTACTCAGGGTGCTGGGTGCTCAGTGCTCAGGGTGCTGGGTGCTCAGTACTCAGGGTGCTGGGTGCTCGGTGCTCAGTACGCTGGGTGCTCAGTACTAAAGGTTCTGGGTGCTCAGTACTCAGGGTGCTCGGTGCTCAGTACTCAGGGTGCTGGGTGCTCAGTGCTCGGGGTGCTGGGTGCTCAGTACTCAGGTTGCTGGGTGCTAAGTGCTCGGGGTGCTTGGTGCTCAGTACGCTGGGTGCTCAGTACTCAGGGTGCTGGGTGCTCAGTACTCAGGGTGCTGTGTGCTTAGTACTCAGGGTGCTGGGTGCTCAGTGCTCGGGGTGCTGGGTGCTCAGTGCTCAGTACTCAGGGTGCTGGGTGCTCAGTGCTCAGGGTGCTGGGTGCTCATTGCTCAGGGTGCTGGTTGCTCAGTGCTCAGGGTGCTGGGTACTCAGTGCTCAGGGTGCTGGGTGCTCAGTGCTCAGGGTGCTGGGTGCTCAGTGCTCAGGGTGCTGGGTGCTCAGTGCTCGGGGTGCTGTGTGCTCAGTGCTCGGGGTGCTGGGTGCTCAGTGCTCGGGGTGCTCGGTGCTCAGTACTCAGGGTGCTGGGTGCTCAGTGCTCTAGGTGCTCAGTACTCAGGGTGCTGTGTGTTCAGTGCTCAGGGTGCTGGGTGCTCAGTACTCAGGGTGCTTGGTGCTTAGTACTCAGGGTGCTGGGTGCTCAGTACTCCGGGTGCTCGGTGCTCAGTGCTCGGGGTGCTCGGTGCTCAGTACTCAGTGCTCAGGGTGCTCAGTGCTCAGTGCTCAGGCTGCTGGGTGTTCAGTACTCAGGGTGCTGGGTGCTCAGTACTCAGGGTGCTGGGTGCTCAGTGCTCGGGGTGCTGGGTGCTCAGAACTCAGGGTGCTGGGTGCTCAGTGCTCGGGGTGCTGGGTGCTCAGTGCTCAGGGTGATCGGTGCTCAGTACTCAGGGTGCTGGGTGCTCAGTGCTCAGGGTGCTGTGTGCTCAGTCCTCAGGGTGCTCAGTGCTCAGGGTTCTGGGTGCTCAGTGCTCGGAGTGCTGGGTGCTCAGTACTCAGGGTGCTGATTGCTCAGTACTCAGGGTGCTGGGTACTCAGTACTCAGGGTGCTGGGTGCTCAGTGCTCAGGGTGCTGGGTGATCAGTGCTCAGGTTGCTGGGTGCTCAGTTCTCAGGGTGCTGGGTGCTCAGTACTCAGGGTGATGGGTGCTCAGTGCTCGGGGTGCAGGGTGCTCAGTGCTCAGGTTGCTGGGTGCTCAGTACTCAGGGTGCTGGGTGCTCAGTATTCGGGGTGCTGGGTGCTCAGTACTCAGGGTGCTGGGTGCTCAGTACTCAGGGTGCTGGGTGCTCAGTACTCAGGGTGCTCAGTGCTCAGTACTCAGTGCTCAGGATGCTGGGTGCTCAGTGCTCAGGGTGCTGGGTGCTCAGTGCTCGGGGTGCCCGGTGCTCAGTGATCGGGGTGCTGGGTGCTCAGTACTCAGGGTGCTGGGTGCTCAGTGCTCGGGGTGCTGGGTCCTCAGTGCTCAGGGTGCTGGGTTCTCAGTACTCAGGGTGCTGGGTCCTCAGTGCTCAGGGTGCTGGGTGCTCAGTACTCAGTGTGCTCAGTGCTCAGGGTGCTTGGTGCTCAGAACTCAGGGTGCTGGGTGCTCAGTACTCAGGGTGCTGGGTGCTCAGTACTCAGGGTGCTTGGTGCTCAGTACTCAGGGTGCTGGGTGCTCAGTGCTCAGGGTGCTCGGTGCTCAGTACTCATGGTGCTGGGTGCTCATTCTCGGGGTACTGGGTGCGCAGTACTCAGGTTGCTCAGTACTCTGGGTGCTCGGTGCTCAGTACTCATGGTGCTGGGTGCTCAGTACTCAGGGTGCTCGGTGCTCAGTTCTCAGGGTGCTCGGTGCTCAGTGTTTGGGGCGCTGGGTGCTCAGTACTCAGGGTGCTGGGTGCTCAGTGCTCGGGGTGCTCGGTGCTCAGTACTCAGGGTGCTGTGTGCTCAGTACTCGGGATGCTGGGTGCTCATTGCTCAGCGTGCTGGGTGCTCAGTGCTCAGGGTGCTGGGTGCTCAGTGCTCAGGGTGCTGGGTGCTCAGTGCTCAGGGTGCTGGGTGCTCAGTGCTCAGGGTGCTGGGTGCTCAGTGCTCAGGGTGCTGGGTGCTCAGTGCTCGGGGTGCTGGGTGCTCAGTACTCAGGTGCTGGGTGCTTAGTGCTCGGGGTGCCCGGTGCTCAGTACTCGGGGTGCTCAGTGTTCAGTACTCAGGGTGCTGGGTGCTCAGTGCTCAGGGTGCTGGGTGCTCAGTACTCAGGGTGCTGGGTGCTCGGTGCTCAGTACGCTGGGTGCTCAGTACTAAAGGTTCTGGGTGCTCAGTACTCAGGGTGCTCGGTGCTCAGTACTCAGGGTGCTGGGTGCTCAGTGCTCGGGGTGCTGGGTGCTCAGTACTCAGGTTGCTGGGTGCTAAGTGCTCGGGGTGCTTGGTGCTCAGTACGCTGGGTGCTCAGTACTCAGGGTGCTGGGTGCTCAGTACTCAGGGTGCTGTGTGCTTAGTACTCAGGGTGCTGGGTGCTCAGTGCTCGGGGTGCTGGGTGCTCAGTTCTCAGTACTCAGGGTGCTGGGTGCTCAGTGCTCAGGGTGCTGGGTGCTCATTGCTCAGGGTGCTGGTTGCTCAGTGCTCAGGGTGCTGGGTACTCAGTGCTCAGGGTGCTGGGTGCTCAGTGCTCAGGGTGCTGGGTGCTCAGTGCTCAGGGTGATGGGTGCTCAGTGCTCGGGGTGCTGTGTGCTCAGTGCTCGGGGTGCTGGGTGCTCAGTGCTCGGGGTGCTCGGTGCTCAGTACTCAGGGTGCTGGGTGCTCAGTGCTCTAGGTGCTCAGTACTCAGGGTGCTGTGTGTTCAGTGCTCAGGGTGCTGGGTGCTCAGTACTCAGGGTGCTTGGTGCTTAGTACTCAGGGTGCTGGGTGCTCAGTACTCCGGGTGCTCGGTGCTCAGTGCTCGGGGTGCTCGGTGCTCAGTACTCAGTGCTCAGGGTGCTCAGTGCTCAGTGCTCAGGCTGCTGGGTGTTCAGTACTCAGGGTGCTGGGTGCTCAGTACTCAGGGTGCTGGGTGCTCAGTGCTCGGGGTGCTGGGTGCTCAGAACTCAGGGTGCTGGGTGCTCAGTGCTCGGGGTGCTGGGTGCTCAGTGCTCAGGGTGATCGGTGCTCAGTACTCAGGGTGCTGGGTGCTCAGTGCTCAGGGTGCTGTGTGCTCAGTCCTCAGGGTGCTCAGTGCTCAGTGTTCTGGGTGCTCAGTGCTCGGAGTGCTGGGTGCTCAGTACTCAGGGTGCTGATTGCTCAGTACTCAGGGTGCTGGGTACTCAGTACTCAGGGTGCTGGGTGCTCAGTGCTCAGGGTGCTGGGTGATCAGTGCTCAGGTTGCTGGGTGCTCAGTTCTCAGGGTGCTGGGTGCTCAGTACTCAGGGTGATGGGTGCTCAGTGCTCGGGGTGCAGGGTGCTCAGTGCTCAGGTTGCTGGGTGCTCAGTACTCAGGGTGCTGGGTGCTCAGTATTCGGGGTGCTGGGTGCTCAGTACTCAGGGTGCTGGGTGCTCAGTACTCAGGGTGCTGGGTGCTCAGTACTCAGGGTGCTGGGTGCTCAGTGCTCGGGGTGCTCGGTGCTCAGTACGTTGGGAGCTCACTACTCAGGGTGCTGGGTGCTCATTGCTCACGGTGCTGGGTGCTCAGTGCTCAGGGTGCTGGGTGCTCAGTGCTCAGGGTGCTGCGTGCTCAGTGCTCGGGGTGCTGGGTGCTCAGTGCTCAGGGTGCTGGGTGCTCAGTACTCAGGGTGCTGGGTGCTCAGTACTCAGGGTGCTGGGTGCTCGGTGCTCAGTACGCTGGGTGCTCAGTACTAAAGGTTCTGGGTGCTCAGTACTCAGGGTGCTCGGTGCTCAGTACTCAGGGTGCTGGGTGCTCAGTGCTCGGGGTGCTGGGTGCTCAGTACTCAGGTTGCTGGGTGCTAAGTGCTCGGGGTGCTTGGTGCTCAGTACGCTGGGTGCTCAGTACTCAGGGTGCTGGGTGCTCAGTACTCAGGGTGCTGTGTGCTTAGTACTCAGGGTGCTGGGTGCTCAGTGCTCGGGGTGCTGGGTGCTCAGTGCTCAGTACTCAGGGTGCTGGGTGCTCAGTGCTCAGGGTGCTGGGTGCTCATTGCTCAGGGTGCTGGTTGCTCAGTGCTCAGGGTGCTGGGTACTCAGTGCTCAGGGTGCTGGGTGCTCAGTGCTCAGGGTGCTGGGTGCTCAGTGCTCAGGGTGCTGGGTGCTCAGTGCTCGGGGTGCTGTGTGCTCAGTGCTCGGGGTGCTGGGTGCTCAGTGCTCGGGGTGCTCGGTGCTCAGTACTCAGGGTGCTGGGTGCTCAGTGCTCTAGGTGCTCAGTACTCAGGGTGCTGTGTGTTCAGTGCTCAGGGTGCTGGGTGCTCAGTACTCAGGGTGCTTGGTGCTTAGTACTCAGGGTGCTGGGTGCTCAGTACTCCGGGTGCTCGGTGCTCAGTGCTCGGGGTGCTCGGTGCTCAGTACTCAGTGCTCAGGGTGCTCAGTGCTCAGTGCTCAGGCTGCTGGGTGTTCAGTACTCAGGGTGCTGGGTGCTCAGTACTCAGGGTGCTGGGTGCTCAGTGCTCGGGGTGCTGGGTGCTCAGAACTCAGGGTGCTGGGTGCTCAGTGCTCGGGGTGCTGGGTGCTCAGTGCTCAGGGTGATCGGTGCTCAGTACTCAGGGTGCTGGGTGCTCAGTGCTCAGGGTGCTGTGTGCTCAGTCCTCAGGGTGCTCAGTGCTCAGGGTTCTGGGTGCTCAGTGCTCGGAGTGCTGGGTGCTCAGTACTCAGGGTGCTGATTGCTCAGTACTCAGGGTGCTGGGTACTCAGTACTCAGGGTGCTGGTTGCTCAGTGCTCAGGGTGCTGGGTGATCAGTGCTCAGGTTGCTGGGTGCTCAGTTCTCAGGGTGCTGGGTGCTCAGTACTCAGGGTGATGGGTGCTCAGTGCTCGGGGTGCAGGGTGCTCAGTGCTCAGGTTGCTGGGTGCTCAGTACTCAGGGTGCTGGGTGCTCAGTATTCGGGGTGCTGGGTGCTCAGTACTCAGGGTGCTGGGTGCTCAGTACTCAGGGTGCTGGGTGCTCAGTACTCAGGGTGCTCAGTGCTCAGTACTCAGTGCTCAGGATGCTGGGTGCTCAGTGCTCAGGGTGCTGGGTGCTCAGTGCTCGGGGTGCCCGGTGCTCAGTGATCGGGGTGCTGGGTGCTCAGTACTCAGGGTGCTGGGTGCTCAGTGCTCGGGGTGCTGGGTCCTCAGTGCTCAGGGTGCTGGGTTCTCAGTACTCAGGGTGCTGGGTCCTCAGTGCTCAGGGTGCTGGGTGCTCAGTACTCAGTGTGCTCAGTGCTCAGGGTGCTTGGTGCTCAGAACTCAGGGTGCTGGGTGCTCAGTACTCAGGGTGCTGGGTGCTCAGTACTCAGGGTGCTTGGTGCTCAGTACTCAGGGTGCTGGGTGCTCAGTGCTCAGGGTGCTCGGTGCTCAGTACTCATGGTGCTGGGTGCTCATTCTCGGGGTACTGGGTGCGCAGTACTCAGGTTGCTCAGTACTCTGGGTGCTCGGTGCTCAGTACTCATGGTGCTGGGTGCTCAGTACTCAGGGTGCTCGGTGCTCAGTTCTCAGGGTGCTCGGTGGTCAGTGTTTGGGGCGCTGGGTGCTCAGTACTCAGGGTGCTGGGTGCTCAGTGCTCGGGGTGCTCGGTGCTCAGTACTCAGGGTGCTGTGTGCTCAGTACTCGGGATGCTGGGTGCTCATTGCTCAGCGTGCTGGGTGCTCAGTGCTCAGGGTGCTGGGTGCTCAGTGCTCAGGGTGCTGGGTGCTCAGTGCTCAGGGTGCTGGGTGCTCAGTGCTCAGGGTGCTGGGTGCTCAGTGCTCAGGGTGCTGGGTGCTCAGTGCTCGGGGTGCTGGGTGCTCAGTACTCAGGTGCTGGGTGCTTAGTGCTCGGGGTGCCCGGTGCTCAGTACTCGGGGTGCTCAGTGTTCAGTACTCAGGGTGCTGGGTGCTCAGTGCTCAGGGTGCTGGGTGCTCAGTACTCAGGGTGCTGGGTGCTCGGTGCTCAGTACGCTGGGTGCTCAGTACTAAAGGTTCTGGGTGCTCAGTACTCAGGGTGCTCGGTGCTCAGTACTCAGGGTGCTGGGTGCTCAGTGCTCGGGGTGCTGGGTGCTCAGTACTCAGGTTGCTGGGTGCTAAGTGCTCGGGGTGCTTGGTGCTCAGTACGCTGGGTGCTCAGTACTCAGGGTGCTGGGTGCTCAGTACTCAGGGTGCTGTGTGCTTAGTACTCAGGGTGCTGGGTGCTCAGTGCTCGGGGTGCTGGGTGCTCAGTTCTCAGTACTCAGGGTGCTGGGTGCTCAGTGCTCAGGGTGCTGGGTGCTCATTGCTCAGGGTGCTGGTTGCTCAGTGCTCAGGGTGCTGGGTACTCAGTGCTCAGGGTGCTGGGTGCTCAGTGCTCAGGGTGCTGGGTGCTCAGTGCTCAGGGTGATGGGTGCTCAGTGCTCGGGGTGCTGTGTGCTCAGTGCTCGGGGTGCTGGGTGCTCAGTGCTCGGGGTGCTCGGTGCTCAGTACTCAGGGTGCTGGGTGCTCAGTGCTCTAGGTGCTCAGTACTCAGGGTGCTGTGTGTTCAGTGCTCAGGGTGCTGGGTGCTCAGTACTCAGGGTGCTTGGTGCTTAGTACTCAGGGTGCTGGGTGCTCAGTACTCCGGGTGCTCGGTGCTCAGTGCTCGGGGTGCTCGGTGCTCAGTACTCAGTGCTCAGGGTGCTCAGTGCTCAGTGCTCAGGCTGCTGGGTGTTCAGTACTCAGGGTGCTGGGTGCTCAGTACTCAGGGTGCTGGGTGCTCAGTGCTCGGGGTGCTGGGTGCTCAGAACTCAGGGTGCTGGGTGCTCAGTGCTCGGGGTGCTGGGTGCTCAGTGCTCAGGGTGATCGGTGCTCAGTACTCAGGGTGCTGGGTGCTCAGTGCTCAGGGTGCTGTGTGCTCAGTCCTCAGGGTGCTCAGTGCTCAGTGTTCTGGGTGCTCAGTGCTCGGAGTGCTGGGTGCTCAGTACTCAGGGTGCTGATTGCTCAGTACTCAGGGTGCTGGGTACTCAGTACTCAGGGTGCTGGGTGCTCAGTGCTCAGGGTGCTGGGTGATCAGTGCTCAGGTTGCTGGGTGCTCAGTTCTCAGGGTGCTGGGTGCTCAGTACTCAGGGTGATGGGTGCTCAGTGCTCGGGGTGCAGGGTGCTCAGTGCTCAGGTTGCTGGGTGCTCAGTACTCAGGGTGCTGGGTGCTCAGTATTCGGGGTGCTGGGTGCTCAGTACTCAGGGTGCTGGGTGCTCAGTACTCAGGGTGCTGGGTGCTCAGTACTCAGGGTGCTGGGTGCTCAGTGCTCGGGGTGCTCGGTGCTCAGTACGTTGGGAGCTCACTACTCAGGGTGCTGGGTGCTCATTGCTCACGGTGCTGGGTGCTCAGTGCTCAGGGTGCTGGGTGCTCAGTGCTCAGGGTGCTGCGTGCTCAGTGCTCGGGGTGCTGGGTGCTCAGTGCTCAGGGTGCTGGGTGCTCAGTACTCAGGGTGCTGGGTGCTCAGAACTCGGGGTGCTGGGTGCTCAGTACTCAGGGTGCTGGGTGCTCAGTACTCAGGGTGCTGGGTGCTCAGTACTCGGGTGCTGGGTGCTCAGTGCACAGGGTGCTGGGTGCTCAGTGCTCAGGGTGCTGGGTGCTCAGTGCTCGTGGTGCTGGGTGCTCAGTGCTCGGGGTGCTCGGTGCTCAGTACTCCGGGTGCTGGGTGCTCAGTGCTCGGGGTGCTCGGTGCTCAGTACTCAGGGTGCTGGGTGCTCAGTGCTCGGGGTCCTGGGTGCTCAGTGCTCAGTACTCAGGGTGCTGGGTGCTCAGTGCTCAGGGTGCTGTGTGCTCAGTGCTCAGGGTGCTGGGTGCTCAGTGCTCAGGGTGCTGGGTACTCAGTGCTCAGGGTGCTGGGTGCTCAGTACTCAGGGTGCTGGGTGCTCAGTACTCAGGGTGTTGGGTGCTCTGTGCTCGGGGTGCTGGGTGCTCAGTGCTCGGGGTGCTCGGTGCTCAGTACTCAGGGTGCTGGGTGCTCAGTACTCAGGGTGCTGGGTGCTCAGTACTCGGGTGCTGGGTGCTCAGTGCTCAGGGTGCTGGGTGCTCAGTGCTCGGGGTGCTGGGTGCTCAGTGCTCAGTACTCAGGGTGCTGGGTGCTCAGTGCTCGGGGTCCTGGGTGCTCAGTGCTCAGTACTCAGGGTGCTGGGTGCTCAGTGCTCAGGGTGCTGTGTGCTCAGTGCTCAGGGTGCTGGGTGCTCAGTGCTCAGGGTGCTGGGTACTCAGTGCTCAGGGTGCTGGGTGCTCAGTACTCAGGGTGCTGGGTGCTCAGTACTCAGGGTGCTGGGTGCTCAGTGCTCGAGGTGCTCAGAACTCAGGGTGCTATGTGTTCAGTGCTCAGGGTGCTGGGTGCTCAGTACTCAGGGTGCTCGGTGCTTAGTACACAGGGTGCTGGGTGCTCAGTACTCCGGGTGCTGGGTGCTCAGTGCTCGGGGTGCTCGGTGCTCAGTGCTCAAGGTGCTGGGTGCTCAGTACTCAGGGTGCTCATTGCTCAGGGTGCTGGGTGCTCAGTAATCAGGGTGCTGGGTGCTCAGTGCTCAGGGTGCTCGGTGCTCAGTACGTTGGGTGCTCAGTACTTAGCGTGCTGGGTGCTCAGTACTCGGGGTGCTGGGTGCTCATTAATCAGGGTGCTGGGTGCTCAGTACTCAGGGTGCTCAGTGCTTGGGGTGCTGGGTGCTCAGTACTCAGGGTGCTCTGTGCTTGGGGTGCTGGGTGCTCAGTACTCAGGGTGCTGGGTGCTCAGTGCTCAGGGTGCTGGGTGCTCAGTACTCAGGGTGCTGGGTGCTCAGTACTCAGGGTGCTGGGTGCTCAGTGCTCGGTGTGCTGGGTACTCAGTGCTCAGGGTGCTGGGTGCTCAGTGCTCGGTGTGCTGGGTACTCAGTGCTCAGGGTGCTCGGTGCTCAGTACGTTGTGTGCTCAGTACTCAGGGTGATGGGTGCTCATTACTCAGGGTGCTGGGTGCTCACTGCTCGGGGTGCTGGGTGCTCAGTGCTCGGGGTGCTGGGTGCTCAGTGCTCGGGGTGCTGGGTGCTCAGTGCTCGGGGTGCTGGGTGCTCAGTGCTCGGGATGCACGGTGCTCTGTACTCAGGGTGCTGGGTGCTCGTTGCTCAGTACGCTGGGTGCTCAGTACTCAGGGTGCTGGGCGCTCAGTACTCAGGGTGCTCGGTGCTCAGTACTCAGGGTGCTGGGTGCTCAGTGCTCGCGGTGCTGGGTGCTCAGTGCTCGTGGTGCTCGGTGCTCAGTACTCAGGGTGCTGGGTGCTCAGTGCTCGGGGTGCTCGGTGCTCAGTACGCTGGGTGCTCAGTACTCAGGGTGCTGGGTGCTCAGTACTCAGGGTGCTCGGTGCTCAGTACTCAGGGTGCTGGGTGCTCAGTGCTCGGGGTGCTGGGTGCTCAGTACTCAGGGTGCTGGGTGCTCAGTGCTCGGTGTGCTCTGTGCTCAGTACGCTGGGTGCTCAGTACTCAGGGTGCTGGGTGCTCAGTACTCAGGGTGCTGGGTGCTCAGTGCTCGGGGTGCTCGGTGCTCAGTACGCTGGGTGCTCAGTACTCAGGGTGCTGGGTGCTCAGTACTCAGGGTGCTCGGTGCTCAGTACTCAGGGTGCTGGGTGCTCAGTGCTCGGGGTGCTGGGTGCTCAGTACTCAGGGAGCTGGGTGCTCAGTGCTCGGGGTTCTCGGTGCTCAGTGCTCAGTACTCAGGGTGCTGGGTGCTCAGTGCTCAGGGTGCTGGGTGCTCAGTACTCAGGGTGCTGGGTGCTTAGTACTCAGGGTGCTGGGTGCTCAGTGCTCGGGGTGCTGGGTGCTCAGTACTCAGGGTGCTGGGTGCTCTGTGCTCGGGGTGCTCGGTGCTCAGTGCTCAGTACTCAGGGTGCTGGGTGCTCAGTGCTCAGGGTGCTGGGTGCTCAGGACTCAGGGTGCTGGGTGCTTAGTACTCAGGGTGCTGGGTGCTCAGTACTCAGGGTGCTGGGTGCTCAGTACTCAGGGTGCTGGGTGCTTAGTACTCAGGGTGCTGGGTGCTCAGTGCTCAGGGTGCTGGGTGCTCAGTTCTCAGTACTCAGGGTGCTGGGTGCTCAGTGCTCAGGGTGCTGGGTGCTCAGTGCTCAGGGTGCTGGGTGCTCAGTGCTCAGGGTGCTGGGTCCTCAGTGCTCAGGGTGCTGGGTGCTCAGTGCTCAGGGTGCTGGGTGCTCTGTGCTCAGGGTGCTGGGTGCTCAGTGCTCGGGGTGCTGGGTGCTCAGTGCTCGGGGTGCTGGGTGCTCAGTGCTCGGGGTGCTCGGTGCTCAGTACTCAGGGTGCTGGGTGCTCAGTGCTCGAGGTGCTCAGTACTCAGGGTGCTGTGTGTTCAGTGCTCAGGGTGCTGGGTGCTCAGTACTCAGGGTGCTCGGTGCTTAGTACTCAGGGTGCTGGGTGCTCAGTACTCCGGGTGCTGGGTGCTCAGTGCTTGGGGTGCTCGCTGCTCAGTACTCAGTGCTCAGGGTGCTTAGTGCTCAGTGCTCAGTGTGCTGGGTGTTCAGTACTCAGGGTGCTGGGTGCTCAGTACTCAGGGTGCTGGGTGCTCAGTGCTCAGGGTGCTGGGTGCTCAGTACTCAGGGTGCTGGGTGCTCAGTGCTCAGGGTGCTGGGTGCTCAGTGCTCATTGTGCTCGGTGCTCAGTACTCGGGGTGCTGGGTGCTCATTCTCGGGGTGCTGGGTGCTCAATGCTCGGGGTGCTGGGTGCTCAGTACTCAGGGTGCTGGGTGCTCAGTTCTCAGGGTGCTGGGCGCTCAGTACTCAGGGTGCTGGGTGCTCAGTGCTCAGGGTGCTGGGTGCTCAGTACTCAGGGTGCTGGGTGCTCAGTGCTCAGGGTGCTGGGTGCTCAGTACTCAGGGTGATGGGATCTCAGTGCTCAGGGTGCTCGGTGCTCAGTACTCAGGGTGCTCAGTACTCAGGGTGCTGGGTGCTCAGTGCTCAGGGTGCTTGGTGCTCAGTACTCAGGGTGCTGGGTGCTCAGTGCTCGGGGTGCTGGGTGCTCAGTGCTCAGGGTGATCGGTGCTCAGTACTCAGTGTGCTGGGTGATCAGTGCTCAGGGTGCTGGGTGCTCAGTCCTCAGGGTGCTCAGTGCTCAGGGTGCTGTGTGCTCAGTGCTCGGGGTGCTCGGTGCTCAGTGCTCGAGGTGCTGGGTGCTCATTCTCGGGGTGTTGGGTGCTCTGTGCTCGGGGTGCTCTGTGCTCAGTGCTCGGGGTGCTGGGTGCTCAGTACTCAGGGTGCTGGGTGCTCAGTGCTCAGGGTGCTGGGTACTCAGTGCTCAGGGTGCTCGGTGCTCAGTACTCGGTGTGCTGGGTGCTCATTCTCGGGGTGCTGGGTGCTCAGTGCTCAGGGTGGTGGGTGCTCAGTACTCAGGGTGTTGGGTGCTCAATGCTCAGGGTGCGGGGTGCTCAGTATTCAGAGTGCTGGGAGCTCAGTGCTCAGGGTGATCGGTGCTCAGTACTCAGGGTGCTCAGTACTCAGGGTGCTGGGTGCTCAGTACTCAGGTTGCTTGGTGCTCAGTACTCAGGGTGCTGGGTGCTCAGTGCTCGGGGTGCTGGGTGCTCAGTGCTCAGGGTGATCGGTGCTCAGTACTCAGTGTGCTGGGTGCTCAGTGCTCAGGGTGCTGGGTGCTCACTCCTCAGGGTGCTCAGTGCTCAGGGTGCTGGGTGCTCAGTGCTCGGGGTGCTCGGTGCTCAGTGCTCGAGGTGCTGGTTGGCTCATTCTCGGGGTGCTTGGTGCTCAGTGCTCGGGGTGCTGGGTGCTCAGTGCTCGGGGTGCTGGGTGCTCAGTACTCAGGGTGCTGGGTGCTCAGTGCTCAGGGTGCTGGGTACTCAGTGCTCAGGGTGCTCGGTGCTCAGTACTCGGGGTGCTGGGTGCTCATTCTCGGGGTGCTGGGTGCTCAGTGCTCGGGGTGCTGGGTGCTCAGTACTCAGGGTGCTGGGTGCTCAGTGCTCAGGGTGCTGGGTGCTCAGTACTCAGGGTGCTGGGTGCTCAGTGCTCAGGGTGCTGGCTGCTCAGTACTCAGGGTGCTGGGTGCTCAATGCTCAGGGTGCTGGGTGCTCAGTACTCAGGGTGCTCGGAGCTCAGTGCTCAGGGTGATCGGTGCTCAGTACTCAGGGTGCTCAGTACTCAGGGTGCTGGGTGCTCAGGGCTCAGGGTGCTGGGTGCTCAGTACACAGGGTGCTGGGTGCTCAGTGCTCGGGGTGCTGGGTGCTCAGTGCTCAGGGAGATCGGTGCTCAGTACTCAGGGTGCTGGGTGCTCAGTGCTCAGGGTGCTGGGTGCTCAGTCCTCAGGGTGCTCTGTGCTTAGTACTCAGGGTGCTGGGTGCTCAGTACTCCGGGTGCTGGGTGCTCAGTGCTTGGGGTGCTCAGTGCTCAGTACTCAGTGCTCAGGGTGCTCAGTGCTCAGTGCTCTGGGTGCTGGGTGTTCAGTACTCAGGGTGCTGGGTGCTCAGTACTCGGGGTGCTGGGTGCTCAGTACTCAGGGTGCTGGGTGCTCAGTAGTCAGGGTGCTGGGTGCTCAGTACTCGGGTGCTGGGTGCTCAGGGCTCAGGGTGCTGGGTGCTCAGTGCTCGGGGTGCTGGGTGCTCAGTGCTCAGTACTGAGGGTGCTGGGTGCTCAGTGCTCGGGGTGCTGGGTGCTCATTGCTCAGTACTCAGGGTGGTGGGTACTCAGTGCTCAGGGTGCTGGGTGCTCAGTACTCAGGGTGCTGGGTGCTCAGTACTCAGGGTGCTCTGTACTTGGGGTGCTGGGTGCTCAGTACTCAGGGTGGTGGGTGCTCAGTGCTCAGGGTGCTGGGTGCTCAGTACTCAGGGTGCTCGGTGCTCAGTACTCAGGGTGCTGGGTGCTCAGTACTCGGTGTGCTGGGTACTCAGTGCTCAGGGTGCTGGGTGCTCAGTGCTCGGTGTGCTGGGTACTCAGTGCTCAGGGTGCTCGGTGCTCAGTACGTTTTGTGCTCAGTACTCAGGGTGCTGGGTGCTCATTACTCAGGGTGCTGGGTGCTCACTGCTCGGGGTGCTGGGTGCTCAGTGCTCGGGGTGCTGGGTGCTCAGTGCTCGGGGTGCTGGGTGCTCAGTGCTCGGGGTGCTGGGTGCTCAGTGCTCGGGATGCACGGTGCTCTGTACTCAGGGTGCTGGGTGCTCGTTGCTCAGTACGCTGGGTGCTCAGTACTCAGGGTGCTGGGCGCTCAGTACTCAGGGTGCTCGGTGCTCAGTACTCAGGGTGCTGGGTGCTCAGTGCTCGCGGTGCTGGGTGCTCAGTGCTCGTGGTGCTCGGTGCTCAGTACTCAGGGTGCTGGGTGCTCAGTGCTCGGTGTGCTCGGTGCTCAGTACGCTGGGTGCTCAGTACTCAGGGTGCTGGGTGCTCAGTACTCAGGTTGCTGGGTGCTTAGTACTCAGGGTGCTGGGTGCTCAGTGCTCGGGGTGCTCGGTGCTCAGTACGCTGGGTGCTCAGTACTCAGGGTGCTGGGTGCTCAGTACTCAGGGTGCTCGGTGCTCAGTACTCAGGGTGCTGGGTGCTCAGTGCTCGGGGTGCTGGGTGCTCAGTACTCAGGGTGCTGGGTGCTCAGTGCTCGGTGTGCTCTGTGCTCAGTACGCTGGGTGCTCAGTACTCAGGGTGCTGGGTGCTCAGTACTCAGGGTGCTGGGTGCTCAGTACTCAGGGTGCTGGGTGCTCAGTGCTCGGGGTGATCGGTGCTCAGTACGCTGGGTGCTCAGTACTCAGGGTGCTGGGTGCTCAGTACTCAGGGTGCTCGGTGCTCAGTACTCAGGGTGCTGGGTGCTCAGTGCTCGGGGTGCTGGGTGCTCAGTACTCAGGGAGCTGGGTGCTCAGTGCTCGGGGTTCTCGGTGCTCAGTGCTCAGTACTCAGGGTGCTGGGTGCTCAGTGCTCAGGGTGCTGGGTGCTCAGTACTCAGGGTGCTGTGTGCTTAGTACTCAGGTTGCTGGGTGCTCAGTGCTCGGGGTGCTGGGTGCTCAGTACTCAGGGTGCTGGGTGCTCTGTGCTCGGGGTGCTCGGTGCTCAGTGCTCAGTACTCAGGGTGCTGGGTGCTCAGTGCTCAGGGTGCTGGGTGCTCAGGACTCAGGGTGCTGGGTGCTTAGTACTCAGGGTGCTGGGTGCTCAGTACTCAGGGTGCTGGGTGCTCAGTACTCAGGGTGCTGGGTGCTTAGTACTCAGGGTGCTGGGTGCTCAGTGCTCAGGGTGCTGGGTGCTCAGTGCTCAGTACTCAGGGTGCTGGGTGCTCAGTGCTCAGGGTGCTGGGTGCTCAGTGCTCAGGGTGCTGGGTGCTCAGTGCTCAGGGTGCTGGGTCCTCAGTGCTCAGGGTGCTGGGTGCTCAGTGCTCAGGGTGCTGGGTGCTCAGTGCTCAGGGTGCTGGGTGCTCAGTGCTCGGGGTGCTGGGTGCTCAGTGCTCGGGGTGCTGGGTGCTCAGTGCTCGGGGTGCTCGGTGCTCAGTACTCAGGGTGCTGGGTGCTCAGTGCTCGAGGTGCTCAGTACTCAGGGTGCTGTGTGTTCAGTTCTCAGGGTGCTGGGTGCTCAGTACTCAGGGTGCTCGGTGCTTAGTACTCAGGGTGCTGGGTGCTCAGTACTCCGGGTGCTGGGTGCTCAGTGCTTGGGGTGCTCGCTGCTCAGTACTCAGTGCTCAGGGTGCTTAGTGCTCAGTGCTCAGGGTGCTGGGTGTTCAGTACTCAGGGTGCTGGGTGCTCAGTACTCAGGGTGCTGGGTGCTCAGTGCTCAGGGTGCTGGGTGCTCAGTACTCAGGGTGCTGGGTGCTCAGTGCTCAGGGTGCTGGGTACTCAGTGCTCATTGTGCTCGGTGTTCAGTACTCGGGGTGCTGGGTGCTCATTCTCGGGGTGCTGGGTGCTCAATGCTCGGGGTGCTGGGTGCTCAGTACTCAGGGTGCTGGGTGCTCAGTTCTCAGGGTGCTGGGCGCTCAGTACTCAGGGTGCTGGGTGCTCAGTGCTCAGGGTGCTGGGTGCTCAGTACTCAGGGTGCTGGGTGCTCAGTGCTCAGGGTGCTGGGTGCTCAGTACTCAGGGTGATGGGATCTCAGTGCTCAGGGTGATCGGTGCTCAGTACTCAGGGTGCTCAGTACTCAGGGTGCTGGGTGCTCAGTGCTCAGGGTGCTTGGTGCTCAGTACTCAGGGTGCTGGGTGCTCAGTGCTCGGGGTGCTGGGTGCTCAGTGCTCAGGGTGATCGGTGCTCAGTACTCAGTGTGCTGGGTGATCAGTGCTCAGGGTGCTGGGTGCTCAGTCCTCAGGGTGCTCAGTGCTCAGGGTGCTGTGTGCTCAGTGCTCGGGGTGCTCGGTGCTCAGTGCTCGAGGTGCTGGGTGCTCATTCTCGGGGTGCTGGGTGCTCAGTGCTCGGGGTGCTCTGTGCTCAGTGCTCGGGGTGCTGGGTGCTCAGTACTCAGGGTGCTGGGTGCTCAGTGCTCAGGGTGCTGGGTACTCAGTGCTCAGGGTGCTCGGTGCTCAGTACTCGGTGTGCTGGGTGCTCATTCTCGGGGTGCTGGGTGCTCAGTGCTCAGGGTGGTGGGTGCTCAGTACTCAGGGTGCTGGGTGCTCAATGCTCAGGGTGCGGGGTGCTCAGTACTCAGGGTGCTGGGAGCTCAGTGCTCAGGGTGATCGGTGCTCAGTACTCAGGGTGCTCAGTACTCAGGGTGCTGGGTGCTCAGTACTCAGGTTGCTTGGTGCTCAGTACTCAGGGTGCTGGGTGCTCAGTGCTCGGTGTGCTGGGTGCTCAGTGCTCAGGGTGATCGGTGCTCAGTACTCAGTGTGCTGGGTGCTCAGTGCTCAGGGTGCTGGGTGCTCACTCCTCAGGGTGCTCAGTGCTCAGGGTGCTGGGTGCTCAGTGCTCGGGGTGCTCGGTGCTCAGTGCTCGAGGTGCTGGGTGCTCATTCTCGGGGTGCTTGGTGCTCAGTGCTCGGGGTGCTGGGTGCTCAGTGCTCGGGGTGCTGGGTGCTCAGTACTCAGGGTGCTGGGTGCTCAGTGCTCAGGGTGCTGGGTACTCAGTGCTCAGGGTGCTCGGTGCTCAGTACTCGGGGTGCTGGGTGCTCAGTACTCAGGGTGCTGGGTGCTCAGTGCTCAGGGTGCTGGGTGCTCAGTACTCAGGGTGCTGGGTGCTCAATGCTCAGGGTGCTGGGTGCTCAGTACTCAGGGTGCTCGGAGCTCAGTGCTCAGGGTGATCGGTGCTCAGTACTCAGGGTGCTCAGTACTCAGGGTGCTGGGTGCTCAGGGCTCAGGGTGCTGGGTGCTCAGTACACAGGGTGCTGGGTGCTCAGTGCTCGGGGTGCTGGGTGCTCAGTGCTCAGGGAGATCGGTGCTCAGTACTCAGGGTGCTGGGTGCTCAGTGCTCAGGGTGCTGGGTGCTCAGTCCTCAGGGTGCTCAGTGCTCAGGGTGCTGGGTGCTCAGTGCTCAGGGATCTCGGTGCTCAGTACTCAGGGTGCTGAGTGCTCAGTACTCAGGGTGCTGGGTGCTCAGTACTCAGGGTGCTGGGTGCTCAGTGCTCAGGGTGCTGGGTGATCAGTGCTCAGGGTGCTGGGTGCTCAGTGCTCAGGGTGCTGGGTGCTCAGTACTCAGGGTGCTGGGTGCTCAGTGTTTGGGGTGCTGGGTGCTCAGTGCTCAGGGTGCTGGGTGCTCAGTGCTCAGGGTGCTGGGTGCTCAGTACTCAGGGTGCTCTGTGCTTAGTACTCAGGGTGCTGGGTGCTCAGTACTCCGGGTGCTGGGTGCTCAGTGCTTGGGGTGCTCAGTGCTCAGTACTCAGTGCTCAGGGTGCTCAGTGCTCAGTGCTCTGGGTGCTGGGTGTTCAGTACTCAGGGTGCTGGGTGCTCAGTACTCGGGGTGCTGGGTGCTCAGTACTCAGGGTGCTGGGTGCTCAGTAGTCAGGGTGCTGGGTGCTCAGTACTCGGGTGCTTTGTGCTCAGGGCTCAGGGTGCTGGGTGCTCAGTGCTCGGGGTGCTGGGTGCTCAGTGCTCAGTACTGAGGGTGCTGGGTGCTCAGTGCTCGGGGTGCTGGGTGCTCATTGCTCAGTACTCAGGGTGGTGGGTGCTCAGTGCTCAGGGTGCTGTGTGCTCAGTGCTCAGGGTGCTGGGTGCTCAGTGCTCAGGGTGCTGGGTACTCCGTGCTCAGGGTGCTGGGTGCTCAGTACTCAGGGTGCTGGGTGCTCAGTACTCAGGGTGCTGGGTGCTCTGTGCTCGGGGTGCTGGGTGCTCAGTGCTCGCGGTGCTGGGTGCTCAGTGCTCTGGGTGCTCGTTGCTCAGTGCTCGCGGTGCTGGGTGCTCAGTGCTCGGGGTGCTGGGTGCTCAGTGCTCGGGGGCTGGGTACTCAGTGCTCGGGGTGCTCGGTGCTCAGAGCTCAGGGTGCTCGGTGCTCAGTACGTTGTGTGCTCAGTACTCAGGGTGCTGGGTGCTCAGTGCTCAGGGTGCTGGGTGGTCAGTGCTCAGGTTGCTGGGTGCTCAGTGCTCAGGGTGCTGGGTGCTCAGTGCTCAGTGTGCTGGGTGTCGGGGTGCTTTGTGCTCAGTACTCAGGGTGCTGGGTGCTCAGTACTCATGGTGCTGGGTGCTCAGTGCTCGGGTTGCTGGGTGCTCAGTGCTCGGGGTGCTGGGTGCTCAGTGCTCGGGGTGCTGTGTGTTCAGTGCTCAGGGTGCTTTGTGCTCAGTACTCAGGGTTCTCATTGCTCAGGGTGCTGGGTGCTCAGTACTCAGGGTGCTGGTTGCTCAGTACTCAGGGTGCTCAGTGCTCAGTACTCAGGGTGCTCGGTGCTCAGGGTGCTGGGTGCTCAGTGCTCGGGGTGCTCGGTGCTCAGTACTCAGGGTGCTGGGTGCTCAGTGCTCAGGGTGCTGGGTGCTCAGTGCTCAGGGTGCTGGGTGCTCAGTGCTCAGGGTGCTGGGTGCTCAGTACTCAGGGTGCTTGGTGCTCGGGGTGCTGGGTGCTCAGTGCTCGGGGTGCTCGGTGCTCAGTACTCGGTGTGCTCAGTGCTCAGTACTCAGGGTGCTGGGTGCTCAGTGCTCAGGTTGCTGGGTGCTCAGTACTCAGGGTGCTGGGAGCTCGGTGCTCAGTACGCTGGGTGCTCAGTACTCAGGTTGCTGGGTGCTCAGTACTCAGGGTGCTCGGTGCTCAGTACTCAGGGTGCTGGCTGCTCAGTGCTCGGGGTGCTGGGTGCTCAGTACTCAGGGTGCTGGGTGCTCAGTGCTCGGGGTGCTCGGTGCTCAGTACGCTGGGTGCTCAGTACTCAGGGTGCTGGGTGCTCAGTGCTCGGGGTGCTTGGTGCTCAGTACTCAGGGTGCAGGGTGCTCAGTGCTCAGGGTGCTCAGTGCTCAGTACTCAGGGTGCTCGGTGCTCAGTGCTCAGGGTGCTCAGTGCTCAGTACTCAGGGTGCTCAGTGCTCTGGGTGCTGGGTGCTCAGTGCTCAGGGTGCTGGGTGCTCAGTGCTCAGGGTGCTGGGTGCTCAGTACTCAGGGTGCTCAGTGCTCAGGGTGCTGGGTGCTCAGTGCTCGGGGTGCTGGGTACTCAGTGCTCAGTACACAGGGAGCTGGGTGATCAGTGCTCGGGGTGCTGGGTCCTCAGTGCTCAGTACTCAGGGTGCTGGGTGCTCAGTGCTCGGGGTGCTGGATGCTCAGTACTCAGGGTGCTGGGTGCTCAGTGCTCAGCGTGCTGGGTTCTCAGTACTCAGCGTGCTGGGTGCTCAGTGCTCAGGGTGCTGGGTGCTCAGTACTCAGTGTGCTGGGTGCTTAGTACTCAGGGTGCTCGGTCCTCACCCTGAGTACTGAGCACCCAGCACCCTGAGTACTGAGCACTGAGCACCCTGAGCACTGAGCACCCAGCACCCTGATCACTGAGCACCCAGCATCCTGAGCACTGAGTACTGAGCACCCAGCACCCTGAGCACTGAGCACCCAGTACCCTGAGCACTGAGCACCCAGCACCCTGAGTACTGAGCACCCAGCACCCCAAACAATGAGCACCGAGCACCCTGAGATCTGAGCACCGAGCACCCTGAGCACTGAGCACCCAGCACAATGAGTACTGAGCATCAAGCACCCTGAGCACTGAGCACCCAGCACCCTGAGCACTGAGCACACAGCACCCTGAGCCCTGAGCACCCAGCACCCTGAGCACTGAGCACCCAGCACCCTGAGTACTGAGCACCCAACATACTGAGCACCGAGCACCCCGAGCACTGAGCACCCAGCACCCTGAGTACTGAGCACCCAGCACACCGAGCACTGAGCACCCAGCACCCTGAGTACTGAGCACCGAGCACCCTGAGTACTGATCACACAGCACCCCGAGCACTGAGCACCCAGCACCCAGAGTACTGAGCACCCAGCACTGAGCACCCAGCACCCTGAGTACTGAGCACCCAGCACCCTGAGAACTGAGCACCGAGCACCCCGAGCACTGAGCACCGGGCACCCCGAGCACTGAGCACCCAGCACCCTGAGTACTGAGCACCCAGCACCCTGAGTACTGAGCACTGAGCACCCTGAGCACTGAGCACCCAGCACCCTGAGCAATGAGCACCCAGCATCCTGAGCACTGAGTACTGAGCACCCAGCACCCTGAGCACTGAGCACCCAGCACCCTGAGCACTGAGCACCCAGCACCCTGAGTACTGAGCACCCAGCACCCCAAACACTGAGCACCGAGCACCCTGAGAACTGAGCACTGAGCACCCTGAGTACAGAGCACCCAGCACCATGAATACTGAGCACCGAGTACCCAGAGTACTGAGCAACCTGAGTACTGAGCACCCAGCACCCCGAGAATGAGCACACAGCACCATGAGTACTGAGCACCGAGCACCCTGAGCACTGAGCAGACAGCACCCTGAGTACTGAGCACCAAGCACCCTGAGTACTAAGCACCCAGTACCCTGAGTTCTGAGCACCCAGCACCCTGAGCACTGAGCACACTGAGTACTGAGCAACCAGCACCCTGAGCACTGAGCACCCAGCACACCGAGCACTGAGGACCCAGCAGCACGAGCACTGAGCAGGCAGCACCCTGATTACTGAGCACCCAGCACCCTGAGCACTGAGGACCCAGCACCCCGAGCACTGAGCACCCAGCACGCTGAGTACTGAGCACTGAGAACCCAGCACCCTGAGTACTGAGCACCCAGCACCCCGAGCACTGAGCACCGAGCACCCTGATTACTGAGCACCCAGCACCCTGAGCACTGAGCACGGAGCACCC